>NC_091190.1:13628425-13705925 GCF_040958095.1 Procambarus clarkii | reverse complement strand
ATAGACTAATTACATGTTTATACATTTGAATGGTCCAGACAGGTGGCCAGCCTTGGACATATACACTTCTGGTAGGCACAATGACCTCATGTTAGACCCTTGATAGATTATGTGAGAGAGAGAGAGAGAGCTGGGGCAGGGAGGTGCGTGCCCCAGGGAGATAATCCATGCCCATGCCCCGCCTCGAGGTCAGTTCTCGAGTCACACCAAGAATAACAATCGAGCAAGTTGTCCTGACCAGGATGTGGCATATTAGGGAGGGTTGAGGAATAGGAAGCCTGTCTGATAGGGCTCTTGGCAAGCAGCTCTCCCTCAGTCTACCTATCTATATGGAAGAAATGTATCTAGGCCCTCCTTCCCCTGCCTATTCTCTCTCCCCCACCTTTCTTCCTTCATTTCCTCCCTCCTTCCCTCCCCCTCACTGGTGAGAGAGTAGGAGTGTGAGAGTAGGAGTGTGAGAGTGGTTAGAGAACTCGTAGTTCTCACGCTCGTGAAATTGTCTGCGACCCTGGAGGAGTAGAGCGGAGGGGGGGGGGTGGTGAAAGTAGGTGACGATGGAGGAGTAGAGGGGAGCATTATATGCAGTGAACGTAGGTGTCTATGGAACAGTACATCATAGAGGAGGGTGAAAGGAAGGTGACGATGGAGGAGGAGAAGGGAGGGGGTGTGAAGGTAGGTGATGATGGAGGAGTAGAGGGGAGGAGGGGGGCAAAGGTAGGTGTCTATGGAAGAGTACATCATAGAGGGGGGTGAAGGTAGTTGGCGATGGAGTAGAGCAAAAGGGGTGGGGGTTGAAAGTAATCCTGAGTTTAATTTTTTAGTTATATATAGTGACACCTCGGCTTACGAAAGAATATTTATGAACTTTTCGGGTTACGAGCCTAATTTCTTCGAAAAATTTGAATCGGGTTACAAACTTTGCCTCGGGAAAGGAGTTTGTTGATATACGTATGGGCTGACCTAGCGCGTGGTGGCATGGTGATCGCGCCTCAGTTTACCAGTGTCTCCTGCCTAGTAAGTATCGCGCCTGAATTCTTTGTAAAGCATTACATTTGTTTTGGGATTTTTGGCTATTTGAACATAAAATTTGTTATGATATATCTTGCCATGAGTCCCAAGAAAGCCAGTAGTAAGGTTCAAGCCAAGAAAACACATGTGAGAATGACCATAGAGGAAAAACAAGAGAGCATTCATAAACATCAAAATGGTGCACAGGTTGTTGAACTAGCTAGGCAGTACAACAAATCTATGTCAACAATATGCACTATACTTGCTAAGAAAAAGGACATTATGAGCGTTAAAGTGGCAAAAGGCATATCAACAATCCCAAAACAAAGAACACAAACACTTGAGGATGTTGAAAAGTTTTTATTAATTTGGATACACAACAAAGAGTTAGCAGGTGATAGCATTTCAGAGGCCATCATTTGTGAGAAACCAAGGCATTTGCATGAAGACCTTTTAAAGAAAACCCCTGGAACGAGGGGGAAAAAGATGAATCAAGTTTGAAAATGTGAAAAGTTTGTGTGACAATAGAGCCTCGTGGAAAACTTTTGCTGTGGTCATTACCTGGTGGAATGCACCCAGGATGGAGTATTAGGGCTATACATCTTTTAAATCATAAAAGTAATAAACATTTCCCATCAACCTTACAAACCATATTAACCTATTTTCATGTATTTCCCCCATGTGCATTTTAACAAAGTTACTAAATTGCCTTTATCATTCTGTAAAATTTCAATTACAGTATACTGTATATAATTTTGTTAGTATAAATGGACTGAATATTCTGAAATCACTATTAATTTTACAATTTCAGATTCAAAGGTGGTCTGGACACCCAATTTGGTCAGACAGGTGAAGAGAGCATTTAGGATAGTTCGAAGAGATGAAGATGGTCACAATTGTGTTTGAAGAGGCAAACGCCCCCCTTTGCTCCTGACATTATGTTCAGCCTATTGACCCCTGCACACCTAACACAAGGTAGGTTACAACTTCTTCTGCTCTGTTGAATCTAAGTTGAAATCTTAATGGGTTTGTAACTGTGCACTGTGTTAGATAATGTTCCAGTGGTCTGTCGGGCATTTCTCCACAGTGTTGACATTTCCTCTCATCTTCCGGAACCTGTAAGCCTATTTCCCATGCACATGGGTATCCAAGCCTGATGCGATGTAAGTGCACTTCTGTTGTTCTACTGCTCCCTTTCATCAAACTAAGTGGTTCGTAGTTGGTTGAATTCTTGTACCAACCCGCAGATCCTGATGTTGCAACTGCTGTGTTGTGGTCACTGTACATCTTTTGCATTGCTCTGTTTCTAATTACTTTCTTAATCTGTGATAGACTCTGGTATGTAAATGTCTACATTTCTCCTCTTAGTAGCAAGTTTTGCAGCTTCATCTGCAATGTCATTTCCTATTATTCCCACATGACTTGGCACCCAGTTGATAAGTACCCGTCGGCCTTGTCGTTTGAGTGTTTGCAATAATGATAAGACATTTGTGATCAGATGGATGTTATCACATATGTGTTCTTGTTGCAAGGTTTCAATGGCGGTTCTCGAATCTGTATGTATGATAACATGTTGTCGGTGTTCAGCAAGAGCATGTTCCAAAGCCTTTTGAATGGCTAGCATCTCTGTTTGTAAAGTCGAACACCCATTTGAGAGCCTCCAACTATTTACAGAGTTTCCTGCTTTAACTGCAACTCCGGTTTCTTGTCCCTGCTGGTCTACTGATCCATCTGTGAAGTAATTAAAGCTGTCGGATGCCATGTTTGCTTCTATATGCATCTGTGCAATGTTACGTAGCAGATGAGGATTTGTCTGGTTCTTCTTTCCTTCAAGAGCCATAATCTTAGTCTGCTGGCAGAGATTCCCAAGGGGCTTGTATAACAAAGTCTGCATGTATTTCGTCGACACCCCTCTCAGTGACTGTGTTTGTTATATCGAATGTATTGATGGTGTTTATCGCACAATGGGTCCACCTGTTGCTATTGGAGGCTCTTCTGTCCAGAGTTAGTGCTCCAGTGATTATATCTTTAAGTGAACTGATTCTAGGTCTAGTCAATATCTTGGTCAGCATGCACGCAGCAATCCCTTTTACCCTTATTTCAATCGACGTTAGCTTTGTTTCTAGTCTTAGGTTCAGTATTTTAGTCCATCTAGGAGCTCCTGTTATGATTCGCAATGCATCATTTTGAAGAACCTCAACGTTTGCCCACTGACCAGGAGAAAGAGTGAGTAAGGCAGGTGCTGCATAATCAACTAGGGAACGAACGGCGTGTATGTAAAACATTCTCAACACTGTGTCCTGCTCCTAGACGGGGCCCTGTGATTGCTCTCATTATATTTAGTCGTGATTTTGCTTTCTCCTTTAGATATTGAATTTGCTTATTGAATGTCATTTTAAAATCTATCCACACTCCGAGATATTGATATTGTGTAACCCACTGAAGGTTAATGTCTTGAATGTGTAGGTACCTGTCTGGAGTGTTGCCACCTAGTCTCATTGCCTTAGACTTCTGTGCAGATATTTTTAGCCCTAAAACACTGCATTCAGATGCTACTTTATCTAATGCACCTTGTGCTTTATTTAGAAGTGAAGGACCTGTAATGACTAATGCTATATCATCAGCATAGCTTAGCAATTTAACCCCTTCTGTAAATGT
Source organism: Procambarus clarkii (assembly GCF_040958095.1). NCBI lineage: Eukaryota > Metazoa > Arthropoda > Malacostraca > Decapoda > Cambaridae > Procambarus > Procambarus clarkii. Next base: position 13,702,259 of record NC_091190.1, on the reverse strand, counting down.
CATGGTAACAAGGTTTTCCATAAGGATGTTAAAAAGACTAGGACTGAGGACTCCTCCTTGTGGAGTCCCATTCTCGTGCAAGTGGTAGTCCGACACTTGTCCTTGCAACTTTACTCTGGCATACCTGTGACTTAGGTAATCTTGAATCCATGCTAGCATTTTTCCCTTTACACCTTTTTTAACTAAGGTGTGTAATATTGCTTGCGGGCTTGCAAGTTCAAATGCTTTTTCTAGATCAAGGAAGATCACTATAGCTGGACCCGAGTTAACTGTTCCTAGTAATGTTGCTATGCAGTTTGCAGTACCTACTCCTCTAGTGAAGCCAAATATGTGTTTATGAAGGTCTCCAGTCTTCCACAGTAGCCTATTTAAGACCATCCGTTCTGCAGTTTTACTAATGCATGATGTTAATGAAATGGGTCTGTAATTGCCAGGTTCTTTCGGCTTAGGAATCGGTATGATGTCTGCTTTCTTCCAAGAGGTCGGTAGTTTGCCTTGCTGCCAAGATGCATTGATGACGTCCTTTTTTTGTTGTTCCTTGTTCTCAAGCAGGACTTGCATGTGCGACCATTGAGTATGTAATGTTATCAGCACCTGGTGCAGTCTCCTTACCACCTTTTTTGGCCCTGATTAGTTCTTGTGTGGTGAAGGGACAGTCACATTCGTCATTTATAGCTATGCTCTCATGAATGACTGTCAACCTCTCTTGTTTTAATTGTTCTTGCTGCCTTCGGACCATTGCAGGAAGCTGATATGAAGCTGTTCTTTCTGCAAATTGGAGAGCAAGTCTCTCAGCCTCCTGCAATGGTTGAATACATGCCTGTGGCCGGGCTGGTCGACCTGATATAGTTTTAATCTGACCCCATATCTTGCCAAGACTACTATGTTCATTTAGAGTTTGACACCACTCAAACCATCTTGCCTCCTTTACTTCTCTAGAAACTCGTCTTGCTTCAGATATCACCGCTCTTAGCAGAGTTCTTCCTTCAGGTGTGGGGTTTCTCTTTAGATGTTTTCTGAAGATGTTGACTCTGTGGTTCTGTTCTTTAACTTCATTACTATAGAACCAATAGTTCTTTCGTTTTGTGTTTCCTGTGATAATGATTGGAATAGCTTTGTTTGCAGCAGCTGCAATGGCTTCCTGCAGATTGGTCTCGTGTATGTTCAAATCCTCAGGTGGCGTGTACGTTGCATACCATTTTTCAAGTTCTTCTTGGTATATAATCCAATTGGCCTTTCTTAAATTCCACCTAGGCTGTGCAGGTGGTGTAGGAGGTCGTGCTAGGTTTTGTGTCGTGACAGTAGCATAGTGGTCACTGGTGATCACCGGGTCTACTTCCCACTTCGCCTGATGCTTGAGTGCTGTTGAGATGAATGTAAGATCAAGGGAACCTCCTAGAATGTGAGTGGGTTCCCCAGTGTTGAGAAGTGTAATTTCAGGTACTTCTCGCAGAGCTGCAGCTAAATGGCACCCATCTGCATTGGCTGGCCCAGTTGCACCTAACTCTTGATGATGAGCATTAAAATCCCCAGCAATAATTACATTTTCCTGCGTGGCCAAGGCAAGCACTGCCTCTGCTTCTAGTTTACGTCTAGGGGGCTTGTAGACGTTGTATATGAGGAGCTCAATATTAGCCATATTCACTGTTACTGCTAATACCTCTACTCCATCCCCACATGAAACTGGGTCTGTTTTCTTGCTGGGTATGGTGTTCCTGACTAGGGTCATTAATCCTCTTTGTCTCCCCTGCTCATACGGTATAACATAGTGCTGATATCCAGCTAATCTGAAGGATTTCGGGGCTGGGAAAAGAGTTTCTTCCAAAACGATTATATCTGCTTTCGTGCTGATTGCAGCCTCCTGAAGTGTGTGCTTTTTATTTCCAAGACCTTGTATGTTCCACTGCAGTATTCGTAATGGCCAGACGACGGTTTCGGTTGGTGTTGCTTGTTCTACTAGAACTCCTCTTCGGAATCGACCTCTATATTCTCCGCCTCGCAAGTCGTATCGCTGCAAATCGGACTGCATTGATTGTTCGTGGTCATCCCCGGCGTTGTTGGAATCTGTGCATAACTGTGGTCCATCGCTTTGTTGTTGGTATTGCTGCATGTCGGACTGCATTGATTGCTCGTGGCCCTTTCTTGTGTTGTTGGAACCTGTGCATCTCTGCTGTTCAAGACGTCTTTGTTGGCGTTGCTGCATATCAGACTGCATTGGCTGTTGTTGTCTGTCTCTTGTGTTGGAAGATTCTGTTGATCTTGGGTGGTCACTGCTTCTTGCAGTTGCTTTTGTGAATGTTGATGTTCTGGTGTCTTGACTACCCGACTGTTGTTGGTAGTCTGTATGTCCATGTTGCATTGTTTGTCCTCTTGTGCTCCGTCTTGTCTCAGACTGTCTATTTCTTGTGTAACTGTGGTCTGCTGCATGATCTTGTCCATTATCACACCAGTGATTTCTTGAGTCTGTTGCTGTGAGACGTTCTGCGTCACCTGTAGGCAATTGATAATGGTCTCTGCCATGATCTTCACGATGTTTTTCAGCTGGACCTCGGTAAAACTGTATATCTGTCGTGTTGATTCCGAAAGTAATTGTTTTCTGCTCTTTTGCATTTGCTGTATTTCTGCAACACTTTTGTGTATTTTCTGATTTGGAATTAACAGATTCGGGAAATTTTGCTCTGTGAGAGTGGGTATCTGTTGTGGCTGTGCAAGAGTGTTCCAGACGTTGGTGTTGGTGTATGTATTGCTGGTCAGTGTGTTTATCCTGGCATGAGCTGTCTGCACTTTTTCTTTCCGTGCAGAGCAGGTTGTGCTCCAGGCATGATGTTTGCCTCCACAATTTGGACATTTGGCTGTTGTGGTCTGGTTTGCTTTGTGCTTGGCTATACAGTCTTTGGTTGGATGTCTCAGGCTGCATACTCCGCATCTCTCCTGTCCGGTGCAGCGTGATTGATGGTGGCCGTATTTCTGACACCTGAAGCAGCGCAGGGGTTCCGGGATGTATGATCTCTGTCGGTATGTTCCCCAATTTCCAAGACTGAATGTTTCTGGCACATGTCCCATGACGGTCACCAGAACCTGACGTGTCGCTGCCTTGTCTACTTTTGTGCTGCATCGTTCCGCATTCAGGATTTGCTTGTGTTCTAGTACTGGATCCAGTGGAAAGTCGATTGGGTATCCCAAAAGCACGACTCGTGTGCGTCTTTCTGAAGGGTCCAGCTTTTCCAAGCATACAGGTTTCCCTTGCAGGACTCTTACTTTTTCTAAGTAATTTGCAGTCTGTTGGTCTTGTGGTGTCATTATTATTTCTCCTTTCAGGTTGACTGTAATGGAAAGTTTGAGCTCTGGTTGTTCTTTTTCCATTGCCGTTACTACTCCATATGCTGTAGGAAAGTGGTCTGTCTGCATTATCTTGAATTTTGGAAGATGTGCAGAGTCTGGCGATGTCTGGTGTGAGACTGGTGGTGTCCTCTCCTGACTCATAATGTCATCCTGTGGCTGTGTTGTGGACAGAGAAGCATTGTCTGACACTGGCTGGTGTGTGACTGATGCTGTCCTCTCTAGATCCATTACGTCTGCTGTCTTGCTGGTAGAAGCAAGTGGTAAAGCCTCGATAGCAGTTTTCTTCGGTGCCTGCTGCACATCGGTCCACCGTCCCTCCTCGTCTGAAAGCTGCCTCCATTTCCTCTTTCTCTTAGCCTTCCCCATGACTCTCTCCACGTAGTGAGAACCGAATCACTGCCCTACCTAATGATTGAGACACTCCTAGGCCTGGAGAAATTCATTCCCCTCCAACGGAGGTCGTAGAATGATTCCCCCAGGTGGAATCAGGGATACCTAACACCTAAAAGAGCTGTTTGGTCTACCTTTCCCTGTCAGGCTCAGTACACCTTCTAAGGTGCCCCCTTGTGGCACTGCCCGCAGGGTATCGCCTCGCCCTTCAGGGTAGGACTCTAAGTGACCTGGTCAGTGATACGGTCCTCAAAAAAAAAAAAAAAAAAAAAAAAGTGCGGTACGAGAGTTTGGGTCGGCTGCGTACTGGGTTGCGGTCCTCAAAAAAAAAAAAAAAAAAAAAAAAAAGTGCGGTCCTCAAAAAAAAAAAAAAAAAAAAAAAAAAGTGCGGTACGAGAGTTTGGGTCGGCTGCGTACTGGGTTGCGCAGAATACCAGTCAGCTGGGCAGCAGGTAATCAACAACGTTGTTTCTCTGTCAATTGTAGACGAAATCGGAATTGTTTCCTTCAAAACAAGATATAGTCTGGGTCTTGGAGTACTGATGTATTCTTCCTCACAAAACCGCGACGAATGGAGCTGATGGGTGCTCAGAATCGTGAGTTTTTCCGGGAACAAATCCGTGTGCAGCCAGCTAGCAATGGCGCCGGCAGCCCTGTATCAGGTTGTGATTTTGTGTGTGTACCGTATTGTTATGATCGCCGTCTGATAAGTCCTTTCTGGCCTCAAGAGTCATTTTTACCCACCTAGAAAGATTGCAGATGGCCAAAGCAGTTATTTAAGTTAAGAAGGGACAAGTCTTAAACAGAATTGTGCATAATATTTGACTGTAAAGGGGTAAATTGAGGTAGATTGAAAAACAAAATGGTGAACCGGGCAGGCGGTACTCACAATTAGGCGAGTACACTTGGGAACTTTTAAAGTGCAACCAAACATGCTTTAGGCTCTCACAACAAGAGGTGAGTGGTGATGGCTCAGGTGCTCAGCCAATCAGAGCACCTAAGGAGGGAGGGCAGGAGTGAGAGGGGGGTGGTATGTGGAAGTTTGGTGACAGTTGTGTGTAGTTTGTTCATCTTCATTGTAAGTTTCATGGCTTGGTGTGCATTTCCCTAGTAAATTTAATTAGGGAAAAATTCAGGTGTTTGATTTTTTAAATCAACTTTTTAAATGTTGAGTTGTTAAAGCCTCAAAGTGCATGGAGTTGGTTTGAGAGTATGGCATCCTCATGCTGTTGCGTGCTCGCGTGAGGTAGCAAAGGTGATGTAAAGTTGTGGGGTGTACATGCTTGGGACGTCCTCTCTCGGGATGGCTGGTGTTAGACCTGTGTGTTTGTCGGTTGTTGAAAAGCCGTCGTCCTTTGCTGTTGTGGTATTGATTTTACATTGTTCATATTGTAATTAATACTGTAGTGCGATATCTAGGGCTACCATTTGTAGGTTTAAAATGTCTAATACAAACAGTTGTCCAATGAGTTTTAATAGGAAATATCATCCACCAAGCACCATTGTACAATTATATTAATTGATAGTATATGGATTGTGCAGAACTGCTTAGAATGATCTTTAACACTTGGCTATATTGGTCATGTCAAATACCTGCACGGTGAATGCTCAAAGACCCTTTCTTTATTCAGTGTTGTCACATACCTCACGGGGGTATGGATAGGCAAACACTCATTCGGTTAAACTTGCCTTGTAGTACTTTCAGAGCTCAGTAATTTGGAATCTGGTTAGCACTTTCCAAATAAATTGACCTTTAAAGTGAATTCCTATTTAGGTTTAAAACATTATACCGAATGAGAAACTCGGATTATATAGCCGAACACCAGAAATGTTGTTATTCAATTTGGTTGCCTAAAGCACATTCAAGGACTACACATTACATGGCATTCCAGGATTCCTCTATACCTTGCCTTATGCTGTAAACATTGCCACAACCCTGTGTTTTATTGATTTAAATGGCCACAGGGAGGCATACAACACTGCAGATTATGATGTCATTAGTTATCCACTGTGCTGACAAGTGGGCTGACTGATGTTCGTTGACACCTGTATCGTGCTTCAATTTAATCGCCAGGAGATCACCCTCTCACTAGACTCGTCTGTAGGAAGTACAGTATAGTATCTCAAATTACCTTGGATCATAAATAGCATAAGACTTGGGGGTAGGAGAGGGTTGCAGTGTTTGTCATGGCTCTCAGTTGTTCCTGGTATTAGGCAATTTAGTTCTGGAATCATTTTTGTTGGCCAATGTTAAACTTTTTCGAAAGTAGATGTTTTTCTGAAAGGGAAGGGGGGGGACCCCTCTATGCTTGGATACAGTTATCTAAGTGAATACTTAGATTTATACAGTAGAATAACTACCTTCTTTTCCTTAGTCAAAAAGGTTGCTTGTTTATTTCTAGGGACTTGTATTTTCTTTTATTTTTAACTGCAGCAACTTTCAGTGAATGATAGATTCTTACTGAAAGGACCTTTACTTCATTGTTGTTGCTTTATGGTCAACTCATTGTGTACAGGGATTCCGCGAAGCTTTTGGGGTTAGTCTTTGACACTCGTTTGTCTTGGTCAGCCCATATCTCTTGCCTCCGAGTTGAATGCTCTTAGGCCCTTAACCTCCTTAAGGTTTTGTCCCATACTTCTTGGGGAGCGGATAGGCGCACGCTCCTCTATTTGCACTCCTCTCTCGTCCTGTCTAAACTCGATTATGGTTGCCCTGCATACTCTTCTGGTTCTCCTTCTACTCTTCGCCGTCTTGATGCTTTGCACCATACTAGGTTGTGTCTCGGCTCTGGTGCCTTTCGTTCGACTCCCGCCCTTAGTTTGTATGTTGACACTGGCTTTCTCTCTCTTCAGGACTGCCGTGATCGCTACTGTCTTCGCTATCTTGCGCGGCCCTCCCAACATCCTTCCTCTCGCCTTTGTCGTGCATTGACTTTTCCTCCTCCTGTGGTTCGTGTTCCTCTTCATTGTCTCCCACTTTCTGTCCAGTTATCTCGCTTACAGGATTCTCTTTCTGTTCATATTTCTAATGTTTCTCCTCGTATTGTTCCTTCATTACCTCCGTGGAGAGTCCCCCTTCCCAAGTTTTGTACGTCCTTGACTTGTATTACTAAAGCCTTTACCCCTCCTACAATTCTGAAAAGCCTTTTCCTTGAGCACTTTTCTTCGCACTCCCACTCTATTTCCATCTTCCCTGATGGGTCTAAGTCTGCGGATGGTGTGGGCTACTCTGTTGTTTTTCCTGACCGTACTTACATGTGTCTCCTCCCTTCGGAGGCTAGCGTCTTTACGGCAGAACTTTATGCTATTCTCTATGCTCTTTGTCTCATGCTTTCTCATTCTCATTCCTCCTTTGTGGTTGTAGTTGTTTCTCGTAGTGCCCTCATGGCTCTAGGGTCCTTTAATCCTGTCCATCCGGTGGTCATTGAGATTCAACATTGGCTGTTTCTTATTTCTAGTAAATTTAAATCAGTAGAGTTTTGCTGGGTTCCCAGCCATATTGGTGTTTCAATGAGCGTGCGGATGCTGCCGCTAAGGAAGCTATCCGTTCTTGTCCCATCTCCCGTAAAGGTATTCCTTATTCCGACTTTTATCCTGTTATTCATTCTTCCCCGTTGGCAGGGTTGTTGGTCCTCTGTGGTTGGTAACAAGCTGCGTACTCTCAAACTTAGTGTGTCCCCGTGGCCTTCCTCCTACCACCGTAACCGGCGGTGGGACACTGCTTTGGCACGGCTGTGGGTTGGTCATACCCACTTAACCCACGGTCACTTAATGGAGCGCCGCCCTGCTCCTTATTGTCCAAATTGCGTTGTCCCTCTTACAGTTGTGCATATCCTTGTTGAATGTCCTGATTTCCAGGACGAGCGTGTCTTGCTTTCCGACCGTCCCTCAGTCACTTGTCCCTCGATTGAATTCTAGGTGAATCGGATACTTTTGATATCGTTCGCCTTATGCGTTTTTGTTCTCGTATTGGCATTCTTGGTGATATTTAGCGCCCTCTGATTATTTCGCACTTTGATGGTGCTACATGGCCTTCCCGGTTTGGTAATTACCTTACCTTCATTGTTTCATTTTAATGTGGTAGTTGTGATATGGATTGTTCTGGCTCACGTGCAAGGTCTTGAATTTTTTTTTGTTTTATATTAAGAAATTGCCAGTCTTGTTACTATTTGTAGAGTTAGAGATCTGCATTAAGGCCTCAATATTATTCTTTATTTTTTTTATAACATGTTATCAGTAATTTTTGTGGTTGGTAATATTTAGATTAATGTCAGTGATGTATATGACAAGGGTTAAGACCCCTTGTGGTATGACAGCATTTTTCCGTCATTTCTTTAACAAATGAAAGGGTCCTCGTAACCATTCTTTTGTCCTTTCTGCTTCTTGGTTTTTCATTTGGTACTTTGGCTATTAAAACAATGGCATTTGGTAATGTTGCACTTACCATTTCTAAAAAAATGAGCAGGTTCATTAGGCAGGGTTTGTTTTTAGCAAACAGTTTTACAAAAAAAATTCCATTCCTTCAGGACCTTGCAGATGTTAGGTCAAACTAATTGACAGTAATCTGTTTTGCCCTTTCGAACAATGATAGTTTTAATCTAGGTAAAATATTTCAGAATATCTGACAAGTTTGGCAGACAAATCATTTAAGAGCTTTGATTAAATTTAAGTTACCAAAGACTTTGTGAAAACCATGTTGTATAGATGCTTCCGTGTCACTTTTCTAATGTTTTGTAAATTTAACAATCTTTAGTTAATTTAATCATGATTTGTACAAAGCTTAGGTGTTGCATAGCTTTAAATTTACTTTCAAATATGAAAACTAAAATATTGACTAAAGTTTCTTCCACTTTAATATTTCAGACTAATTTGCAATATTTGTTAGTTTATGTAAATTGAATAGGTAGTCCACTTTTACATCTTTTCAATGCATTTTGCATGCACCTAAGTTACAAATAGGTGTAAATTTTGCCAAGTATTTATTTTCAAAGTAAAAAAAATTTCAGATGTTTAAACATTGCATCAATAGTAGTAAACAATTTCAGGATAAGGTATATAAAGTATTAATTAAAATTGTTTTATTTAATAAGTTTGACATAGTATTTATAATACATCTAATATTTATTACTGTTTCAGGTTGTGAGACAGATGCTCCTAGATGAACAGAAGATCCAAAAGGCCAAGACAACTCCAATCACCTGTAAAAGAAAAAAACATTAAACAGGGACACTACTTTTATTATCACCAATGCCTAATAACAAGCCCAAAAAATCCTAACATCCTATCTTTTAAGATAGGCTCAGCTAAGGCCTATCCCTTCCTCTGGTTTTAGTGCAGAGCTTGTTCCCTGAATGGGTGCATTACATCCACCACTTTAGTGCCATCAACACATTGTACATATGCTTTACTGAAAGCACTGTACAATGCATGCCAGGCACTAAAGTTGTAGATGCATCCACCCATTCAGCAAACAAGCCCTGTGAGAATTAACAATGTAACCATTGTTAAGGGTCCCTAAACCTATGCAAATCTAGTCCATCTATTAGATGGGTAGTAGAGCAAAGCTCTGAAAAAGCCAAGCCAGGGAAGTCTGCAGGACTGCCTGGTCCCCTTTTATGAAATGGGGTAGGATCAGTACAAACTGCATCATCCCCTGTGGGTTGTAACAGTAGGACATGGTTACACACCTATAAATGGACTAGATAAGAGAATTAAGATTAGGTCATTGATATAGCTAATACATCAAAATCAAACTCACCCACTTTTGTAGATTTCCTTTTGCAGAGTAAAGGTGCCTCACTCCAAGCCAGTCCATGCATCATAATCACTTTCACCTGAAAAATATTTCAGATTTAAAGCCATTCTTTCTTTACTTTTCAAATTAGCATTCAGTAGTTTACAAATTCAGATGGAAAAAATTTCTTTAAGGAATTTACCTTTCCTACATATTCTAGTAGCAGTAGTAAAGATCTAATTTAGCAATATAAATATATATGGCATCAATTTGCCAAGTTTCAGTAAATGTCATTTGAGAAACTATCCACAACTGCACTTCAATGGCAATTTACATTTATCTTTAGCCAATGCTATATTGTTTAAGTTATTACTATTTTTTTACTTTTATGCAAATCTATTCAGATTAACCTTTACTTTAACTCTTCCAACTGACAGAGGGACTTCTGGCCTTTCCAAACCACATTCTGGAAAACTATATACATTTAAAACCAAGCTAAAGTAAACTTTGAGTATTTTTTTTTTTACTTTCAAGGGAAAAAATAATCACTTAGAACAAAACTTTTCCTGCCATTAACTTTATTTGACTCATGATTACCCTTTACAGTATTATACATTTAGATTAAAGCTTGTTTAACAAACATTTAATGTTAACTAAACAAGATTTATATATCATTAAAATTTTATTAATAAAACACCCTCAACTATGCTGTTTAAGATCTAATGCCCCACATTACAATTTTCACAATTTCAACATACCATTCTATTCAATACATTCCTGAAAGGACTAAACTTGCAGATATGGTACCCACTAGCCTAAGCCTAGACTTCCATATCCTAATATTTAATAGGTTTTTAGCATTTAACTTCTACCCTCTAATTCCAATGTACACAACACTACTTACTGTAGATCTGCAAGTATTTTCCTGCAGCTCTTTGTTGCCAGGACCTTCCACAACCTGTCATGTGAACAGTAAATATTACCAAAAAGTTATTTGCATAGTGATGTTATTTTGTTCATACCTGTACCACCAGTTTAACAGTTGCAGTTTTAAATGGCACACTAAGTATCTTGTTGTCCCATCTTTAATTACAAACAAAGCTATAGTCATTTCAAGTCAACATCCTATACAAATTTTATTTTCCAACTTTAGTCATGAACATTTTTCTCGAACATTGCAAACAAACTAATTTAACAACCATGTACAGTATAACATTTGAATAAAAGCAATACAAAATTTATATATACAAATTCTTATTCCTTTGCAACCACTGCTTACTACTAGGGGAACAAATTTATTCTGTTGAATTATTTATCAAGCTTTTTAGTATGAAAATTCATAATTAACCCAACTATACTACCAAGACAATGATTTTACTAAATTTAGTAATATTTTTACACTAGCAACTATACAAGGCCATATTCTCTCTAGTTATCACCACACTTCTGCAGGTGTAAGGTTCTATCTCCCCCATCTGCAGCACTTATGACCACACTTGGTCTTTATTATAAATTTCTTTATGAACCTGATACAGTACTTAATTAAATGTTGTAGGAACAATTTAGCTACAGTTCTGCCAAAGGAATGATTAACACCATGCAAGCCAATATTAAAGTTAAAAATATTTATTAAAAGCAGAAGTTTTTATCATATGGGATGTTATTTTAGAAGAATGGGTGGTGTGGTGGTTATGTTATGGTTGAGTAACATGGTACAAGAGGGCAAGTAGTTCCTGAGCAACTATGCCAATTTCAATTTCTAGCAAACTGGCAGATACAGCAGAAGTGCACACTTTACTGCCATTAGAATCCATGCAGAAAGTTCCTACTACAGTGTTACTGGCCACCAGTCACTAATGACTTGGGGAAGTTAACTCAGAGCATCTTTGATGTGCTTTGATGGCAACGAAAATGTTATCCCCTTCAAAAGTTAAGCTTGTCTACAGCATTTAGTTTTTAATTAACTATGTAAGGGAGAGATTCTGAATAGCAAGTGCCACTGGCTTATGGCAAAAGATTCTGTAGCAATAGAACTATAAGCCACACTTTCTCCCCCCCCCCCTTCCTCCCAACTGTTCAGTGTCAAAAGGGAGGGGGGGTGTCCATTTACTGTACCACTTACATTTTAGTGTGGGCTTCATCCACTATTCTGATGTTAGCTGAAACATTTGTGCCAGCTGCTGGTTTCAAAGGGAGGCATACCATGTGCCAATTCAGGAACCTTTCCACGTTCCTCACTGCATGTCAGCTCAGGACCTCACTACTATGTTGGGAGGCAGTTGAAGACTAACCAATCAAGATCCCAGGCTGGAGAGCAGTGACAGCTCTGGGAGAATTTACCACCTGCAAACAAATTTAATACTCTTAATCTACACCATCTCTCTCATCTTTACCTAGCCCCCAAACCTTATATTTGTCAGCATTAAACTGCATCTGGTAGTCTTAACCATTTCAAAACTATATAGGGCATCGGTATTTTTTATTAGCCAATTCTGCAACTATTGCAGTCTAAACCATAATCTGGCGAATAAACGAGGTCCAAGGAGAGCTTTTAGGCACTACTTACAACACTTCTCCCAACTTAACCCCATTTATACCAATTTCCTTTGGTATAGCCATGACCTAATCAACTTCAGTCAGCATTCCCAATGATCCGAGCCCCTATCAATTTTGCGCCACTATCAAAATCTCTGCCGAAGTCAAGGTACACAAAATCACAAACCTTATCACTATTTCCTCAACTATGCAACCTAATCCATGAACATTTAGTAATAAAACTATGCGATTCATGTATCTAGTCATGTTTCTCAAAAAGAGTAGAGAAATGGCACTTGCAATGTTAGATTCTAGTAACTTTCATCACAATAGACCAAGCTAATTGGTCACTAACTTAAGCGTTAAAGTTAACTCAAACTTTTCCTTTAAAAACTTGCTATATTAGGAACTTTCCACGACCGGCCTTTACCAGACATAATTAAATAGGGTAAAAACGGTATATTAAATGCAGTAAAACTACGGTAAATTCAATATGATAAACTTGCATTCTTTAAGCATGGGCTGCATAGTAAGTGAACTAAACTAAATGTTAAGCACCCTGGCAAACCACTTCGTTCTATTCAATTTATTTAATCACTTTGTCCGGCTATAATTTTTAGATTACATTAAAGGAACACCCTCCCTGGTAACGGAAGAACTAGTTAACCAAATACAAATATTTAGGTAAAATACTTTCATAAAACCCGTCTACTTCCCCCACCAGTAGACTTGTTCAGCTAAAGGCATAATGTAATGTTCCACTTCAGTAAATAAAAACTTAAAAAAAACACTACCCCATCTGTGTAGTTACCGGCTACCTGACATTCTACGCTTAAAATAACCCATCTATTCCCCATAATTGTTCGATATAACTTACCTCTCACCCGCTGGTCGAGTACACAGCAGTATATATCCTCCTCCATCACTCACCGCGTGGATACTATTTCACTCTAGCCGCAAATTGCCTCAAATCACCTACGTTGTCCATAAACATATATAGAAGAGCAACTGACCGTAACACCCGTAGCGATCATCACATAACGTGGGAACATTAATAGTACTGCTGTCAAAACATAGATGGCGCCAGGACAAACGGTAATTCCTATGGACTCGCCTAGTTATGCGTAGGGAATTGAGCTTCAGCTGTTTGGTCCCGCCCCTCAGCTGTATTCACCTAGTTGTACTCACCTAATTTGTGCTTGCAGGGGTTGAGCTTTGGTTCTTTGGTCCCGACTCTCAACCGTCAATCAACAGGTGTAGTGGTGTAGCAGTCTCCGTGGTGTAGTGGTAAGACACTCGCCTGGCGTTCCGCGAGCGCTATGTCATGGGTTCGTATCCTGGCCGGGGAGGATTTACTGGGCGCAATTCCTTAACTGTAGCCTCTGTTTAACGCAACAGTAAAATGTGTACTTGGATGAAAAAACGATTCTTCGCGGCAGGGGATCGTATTCCAGGGACCTTAGGATTAAGGACTTGCCCGAAACGCTACGCGTACTAGTGGCTGTACAAGAATGTAGCAACTCTTGTATATATCTCAAAAAACAAAACAAAAAAAGTGTACAGGTTCCTGAGCCTACTGGGCTCTATCACATCTACATTTGAAATTGTGTATGGAGTCAGCCTCCACCACATCACTGCTTAATACATTCCATTTGTTAACTATGACACTGAAAAAATTCTTTCTAATATCTCTGTGGCTCATTTGGGTACTAAGTTCCCCTTGTTCGTGTTCCACCCGTGTTAAAGTTCCACCCGTGTTCCACCCGTGTTAAAGAGCTGTCTTTGTAACTATCAAAATGCATATATCTTTGCTTTCACTTCAGTTATATTTATGACAAGGGATTTAAAATTTGCCTATATTTCTGCTTCTCTGATGACATTAAAAACTTTCGTTTATTACAGTATCTACATAAAATTAACATTTATCTTCATTAGGTTGTAGTTCTCATCAATAGGGAGAGCGTCGGTAAAAAAAAAAAATTGTTTAAATATAAATATCTTTCCTCTCTCAATAATATGCCCGAAACGCTATGCGTACTAGTGGCTTTAGGTATTGTATGTACTAGCTCTATCTATAAATCCAATATTATGTTTGTAAATCGACTATTTATGTACTTTCCTGAATAAAATGAACTTTACTAATATCTAATCTCTGTGACTAAAACGTAAGAACGACTTTATCTATGCCTTTTTGATAACATACAATTATAAGCTTTATTAGTGAATCTCTATTAATTAAACAATATATCAGAGAGTGTGTAAGGTTTGGTGTTCCATGTGCGAAGAGACATGGGAGATTTTACATCAACGAGCATATCTCTGTCTTTCTGAAGGCATATAATATTTTAGGCTTTATAAGCGTATCTTTGTTAATTACACACTATATTGGCAAGTGCGTAGGCTTCTGCATTCCATGACCGACAAGCTACTGAATGACACTATAAAAACGTATGTATCTTCACTTGAGCTTTATATATGTCTATGGTAAAGTATTTAAAATGAAGCTTATATTTCTATCTTTCTTGAGACATATAAAACATATGTGTTTATTAACGAATTTACGTGAAATAAGCATTGTTCTGAGAGAGAGTTGCTCTGTCGATCAGTCTGTGCGGGGTCGGAGCTCGGCAATTATTAAAACTCATGTATCTTCATTAGAACTTTATATATATCTATGGTAAAGTATTTAAAATGAAGCTTATATTTCTATCTTTCTCAACACATATAAAAACATTTGCGTTTATTAACGAATTTACGTGAAATAAGCATTGTTCTGAGAGAGTTACTCCGTTGCTCGATCTGTGCGGGATCGGAGCTCGCCGATTTGAAAAATACACGTATCTTCGCTTTAAATACAAATATGCCCATGGTAAGGCATTTAAAATGAAGATTATGTTTCTATCTTTCTTGAGACGTATAAAAATCTTACGTTTATTAACGATTCTGCGTGAAATAAGCATTGTTCTGAGATGAATATTGCGGATTTCCGGCTCTACGACCGATGAAAAATGCAACTTTTATACAACTACAAATATCTTTAGTTTTACTTTAAATTTTGTCCTGAAAGAGTTTTCATATATAGATCCAGTTTCTGCCGTTCTTCTGACATAAAAAGACCTTTGGTTTAATAAGTTATTAAGATGTTTTCAACAATATTACTAGGGCGTTCACCGATTCTAACATGGGCGACCCTTTTGGAAACGCAACACATGGGTTGACCTGATTGATATATGGGTCAGATTCCATTAAGGTTCGGAACATAAACAACAACACTGCCAATCCGGATTCGCTGGATGAACGCGTGGCCGGTGTGACAATTCGTAGTCATTAACCATCACCCTCCCCTCCTCCTCACAAAGAAATTGAACACCAGGAAAAGCAATAAAACACTGGTAATATAACTGAGGGAGGGGGGGGGGATAAGGCACAAAATAAACTTTATACTGGTGTAACCACTTGTCCTAAAGAAGGCGGTGAGATGGAGTGGCAAATATGGCCGCGTTGATTGCGTCACGTCGTCGTGAGAACTTAGAATTTTCCAGAAAATACACTAAACAGCAGAAAATTGGCAAAAATGGAAGGAATAGCACCATCAAAAGAATATGATTCAGGGTACACCAATTTAACCTTGAAAAACTATGGCGATGTGGGGGCTGAAGAATACTTGGAGAGACCCAAAAAATAAATTTAAAACATCGAAATTCATAGAGCTGAATCCTCCCCCACCCCCTTCACTCACCAACATTCCTAACTATTCCAGCGAAAAACCACTTTGGTTGTATGGTATCTTCTTGAGGTTATCTTGAGATGATTTCGGGGCTTTTAGTGTCCCCGCGGCCCGGTCCTCGACCAGGCCTCCACCACCCCAGGAAGCAGCCCGTGACAGCTGACTAACACCCAGGTACCTATTTTACTGCTAGGTAACAGGGGCATAGGGTGAAAGAAACTCTGCCCATTGTTTCTCGCCGGCGCGTAGGATCGAACCCAGGACCACAGGATCACAAGTCCAGCATGCTGTCCGCTCGGCTCCCATTTCGGCCGACCGGCTCCAAAGTAGAACAACTTTCTCGCTTCATGCAAGTCTGCGTTCAATCCCCGACTGTCCAAGTGGTTGGGCATCATTCCATCCCCCGTTCTATCCCAAATCCTTATCCTGACCCCTTCCAAGTGTCATAGTCGTAATGACTTGGCGCTTTTCTTCTGATAGTTCCATTCTCCACTCAGAACAGAAAACCTTTTGTACAACTTCATCCGAAGTCTTGGTATTGCAAGCTATACGTGCGACCGAAAAACCACAAGCCTTTTCTGAAACTCCAAGATTATGGGTTAAACTGTGCATTCCAACGGAGAACACTCAAAAAAAGGCGTGGCCATTATCTCTTTTTAGGTTTAGCTACTTCGATGTTCCAACTCAAATTGCAGCCTTATGCTTCGAGGTCCCCGAGAAGAACCTTTTAGAAACTGGTTTACCTACGGCACGGCCAGAGGCACCAGAAATGGCCTTGGTCCTACGCTGGCCGGGAAGGATTGACTGGGCGCCAATCCTTAACTGTAGCCTCTGTTCACCCAGCAGTGAATGGGTGCCTGGGTGTTAAACTATTTGGCGGGTCGTATTCCGGGGAAAATTAGGTTTAAGGACCTACCTGAAACGCTATGCGTGTTAGTAGCTGTACAAGAATGTAAGAACTAGTAATGGCCTCTGCTTTGCAACAAAGCAGAGATGTTTCTGAAAAGGGGGACAAAGACACATTTGCGCAGCGCCTTCCGCGGACTGCGCGGGAAGTTCTGGGAGCTTATAAATTGGGGGTAGAAAGAGAGGCTCGGCCACCATTTGGTCCGGGAGACATCTCCCGTCACGCAGGGTGCAGTTGCGCCTCCACAGATCTCCAGTATCATCTTTTGATACTGGTAATGGCTCAAAAGGGCCACCACTTACGGGCTATTCATGCCCGTGCCACCTCTCGGGTGGCTTAATCTTCATCAATCAATCAATCGAGACTCAGACTCACTTTTACCGCCAACGCAGCTGCACTCGAAACTCCCACCCGCCTCCCCTGCATGCGTGGCAGACCCCTGTCATGTTTGTGCCAGTATCCCTCCTGTCTTTCCCTCAGCAAGCGCGGAGGGAATGTGCAGCGCCTGTCCCCAAGTGTCCCGCTGTCCACAGCTAATACTTTGCCCAGTCTAGGTGCTAGTAAGCCCTACCTTTAGTCAGGAAACCCTTCTACTTATTCCTTGGCGGCACAGCCTCACGCCCTGGGAAAAAATTCTCACCCATTGTCATCTCAGTTTTCCCCAGTACTAGGTATTTTCTGCCCGCCGGTTTAATTCCTGTTAATTCAACTAGGATTTACCATTATGTCTTTACGGCCTCTTGGTCGGTCTCCGTAAAATGTTATGTGGCCTATTCACTTGATTGAACATTTGTGTCCTGACTGTTATAACTAGTTTTATATAATTACAAGTCATTGACATTAGGTTTCTGCAGAACGTGTTTACCATGTCACTAGGCTAAGCTTACTCACTTAATACGGGTGTACATTTTAAGTTAAATATTAGTACTCAGTAGACATGGATATGTTACATTTGTTCCTACTTATATATATTTACATGTTCTGCAGAATTTAATTTACCATCTCCAATTATGTAATAAATAAGCCCCAAACTGTTGGCGTCTGAGCAGAAAATGGTAACGTCTTCTCACAGGCATAATAATATAGGATAAAAACCCACACTTGTGTATTTGTGAAATTTATGTAAGGAATTTAAACCAAGTCTTTCTCACTCTCCCGAGTGTTTTATCAATGTCTGAGTGTGTGACCTGGACACATCAACGACTAATCAATTTGATTAGACATAGAGATGCAAGTCTCGTAAATACATAAGTGTGTGTTTTTATCCAATGTAGGAACTCTTGTAAATATAAATAAAATAATAATGTCGACCCTGACGACATATACGTGCCAATGTAGGGTTAATCTGAACACATAGTACAATACATACCGTTATATTATATGCATAGGAATTCCCGTGTTGGTCCTGTGAAGCGTAATTCCACCTGTAGTGGGCTACAGTCTTCGTCTCCTATTGATAGGAATTTCACGCGTAGCAAGAGACAATGTTCGGTTTAAGTCAACCAGTATAACTTGGGCTGATACGTGCTCTATGTCATGGAATCTTGGCCATAAGGAGTTAGAAGTGTTGTCGGTGATGTAAGGGGAAAGTGGAGCCGCTGGAGCGAGGTGTGGTACTCACAAGATCAGGCACAAGACTGACCTCCCAGACCCCAGCGGCCAGCCCACGTGGCTCAAGATGTAAACACTCGTCATCAATTGAGCGGGAATAATAGGAAATGACATTGCAGACGAAGCTGCAAAACTTGCAACTAAGAAAAGAACGCCATAACTCCCTCTTATCTAAAATGAATAATAGCGTTATACAATTTTTCTTAGCATAACCAAGCAAATACAGCGTCAGCTGGAAAAATGATAGGATGGATTATGAAAACTTTCAAATCCAGGGATCCCATCACAATGCTCATATTATTCAAATCACTTTTGCTGTCCTGCCTCGAGTACTGTTCATTAATCACTGTCCTCTTCAGAGTAGGAGACATTGCTGAAATAGAGGGAATACAGAGAACATAAACAGTACTACACCTGTACGATTTCTCCAAAACATGAGCCTGGCAAGGAAACTTTTCTTGATTCTCATGGCCCTCCGGTTCCTATTGATGAGAACTTCGTGACATCTCTTAGATTCGATTGCGGTGTCCAACTTCCATTGATGTCTCCTTTCCTACCTCTTCTTAATTTAAATAGGCTTCCTTCATTCATTTTACCTATTCCTCTCAGAATCATGTACGTAGATATATATTCCATCTGATTGTTCTCTCCTCTAAGAGTCGTCCAACCACTTTGGCTGGACGGTAGAGCGACGGTATCTTTTCATGCAGGTCGGCGTTCAATCCCCGACCTTCCAAGTGGTTGGGCACAATTCCTTCCCAAATCCTTATCTTGACCCCTTCCAGGGGCTATATAGTCGTAATGGCTTGGCGCTTTTCCCTGATAATTCCTTCCTTCCTCTAAGAGTGTGAACACGAGTTCTTTCAACCTGTTCTCATAGCTGAGTCCTCTTAACAAGATGCAGGTTCCATGATGACCAAACCACACAGCAGGAGATGAGGCAGCCTATCCTCATAAATTAAGGCCAAAGATAAGTGTAACAATGGGGTGACGGAAGAATGAGAACGTATGAATAAGAGGAGAAAGAAAAAAGGAAGATAAAAAGGGGGGGGGTAGGCTTATGTCAGGTCATGTTTGTTAGAAAGGTTAGAGCATTTGTGTATGTACTGTAGTTTCCATGTTGGTGCCACATACTCGTGTAATGGTCTCACATTGGCTAGATGTAAAATGCCAGCTTGTTTAGGTTTTTAAATGGCGTTCTTATGTTTGCTAGCTTTCCATATGCTGGTGATGTTTTCCTGTTCACATGAGGGCATGTCTAATCCCAGGTCTTTTTCATTTAATGTTTCGTGTAATTGTCTTCCACTTATAATATAGTTAAATACAGGGCTCGTATTCCCATTACTCATTTTCATTACTACATTTATTTAGCGTGAATCCCAGCAGCCATTTATCTGCCCATTCTTTAATTTATGTAAATGACTTTGCAGAGGGAGTGAGTTTGAAAAGGTAATCTTGTAGCACCCTATAGTTCTCTTCAGTTCTTACTCTCGTTAGTAATTTTGCATCCTCTTTTAAACATTGACATGTATGAGCTCACTCCCTCTGCAAGGTCATTTAAATAAATTAAAGAGAAAAGACAGAGCCCTGTGGAACACCACTTACCACTCCTCTCCAGTACAACATATCCTCTCTGACTATTACCCTTTGTTTCCTGTCCAAGTACTCCCATACCCAGTCCAGTGTCTTTCCTGCTTGTCTTTCCATCTTGCATATTACTCTTTTGTGAGGAACTGCATCAATAGCTATTTGGAAGTCCAAGAAGATGCAGTCTACCCATTTTTTCTTTTCTTGTCTCTTTTAGTAAACCTATCGTACAATTAAATTATATTTGTTAAGCATATTTCCTATTTGAAGTTGTGCAGTGGTTCAGTTATAAAATTTACTCTGCCCAAAATGTTCTTTAATCTTTTTTCCAAGGATTGATCGATTCAAATTTTGCTATAATCTTGCATGGAATACATATTAATGACACTGATTTAGTGTCAGTTTAGTGCTTCATGTCTGTCACCCTTTTGTTGAATATTGCAACTACATTTGCTTTTTCCCAGATTTCTGGTAGCTCTCCTATCTCTAGTGCAACATTGATTATAGTTACTGAATAACACAAGAACCTAGCAGCTTTCTTCAGTAACTGTGGTGATATTTGGTTTAGTCCTACTGCTTTTAATGCATCCAGTTGATGGATGTAGTAGCAGATTTACTACCTCCAATTGAAGGCATGATGATATACTGCATACATGTATTGTAATGTCAATGATATAATGAATGGACGAGTTATATTTTTAATATTTTATTATTTAATATTTATAACTTTTTTATTATATTATTTGCCTTATTTTCTCCAGACTGAAGCCCTTCCACCCCCATGAAAGTGGAAAAAAGGTAATGATTGTGAATACTGTAAAATGAACTACCTTCATACTATTGATACAATTCTTAGTATACAAGGTATCTTGGAGAAACAAAAATTTGTTCTTCAAATAATATATCTTACTGTGCACAAAAATTTGGTGGTATCAAATGTAAAAACGTTTCTCTTAAACTGTCTCTCTACATTTTTAATCATCTTGATTACTTATTATCTTATTTATTTTATCACAATTATTTGTTAACTATATATCATGAATCTATTACCATCTCCTTTAATTAATTACAAATATCTATCAGGATAGAGAAGGCAGAAATTAAAATTATAATTTATTCTGAGATGAATTTCATGGTTATGTACAAATGAACATTATGTCCTGAGATAAGGGAAGATGCATATTGGGCTATTGTCATGGAAATTTTTTGTGAACTGCAGTATTCATTCATATTATAGGACAGTGAAAGTAAGATTTGTTTTGTAATTGATAGGGGTATGCACCTTCCCGCCACTTGTACATGGATTGAATAACATAAACTTTAAAAATCTACGACACAGAGGAACTCCCAACAAATAAGTATAACTAGGGGCAAAATTGTAAATTGCTTAGGTAAGAGGAAGAACCATAGTTAGACGAGTGGCAAGCATAAGTGGCACCAAGTTACCGCCACAGTAAATGGGCCAACACAACTACCACCAACATTAACTATGGTCCATGCTACTGAACAAATGTTACATGTATAAACACAGTGTGAACCATGCACAACATCTGTCAACAGCAATTAACTGGCAAAAAGCTTTCTGAACTAATGGTACTGTTGCAGTTGCTTAATTCTATTGTGAGTCATGAGAAAATGTTGGGAGACACTACGGTAAGAGTGAACAATGGAGCAGGACACGGTAACGCAGACAAAGAAACAGGCATTTTCTGCCAATGTTCCAATACAAAGAATAAACAACATCCAAACAGTAGCAAAATCTCTCACTCATTTGATACATCATATATCTACAAATATGCACTATCATCAGCCTGGATTTAGTAGGGGAGGAACACTTGGAATGCACGCATCAAAATAGTTTATGCAATGGGATCTGTACATTAAGCAACTGTTTTATACAATAATTATAATTTCAACTTCTGTACATGCACTTTCTGTCAAAGCACTACAATATTAATCTTTACCATAAAGACACTTATTAAAACAACTTCAATTCATTGTACACAGATACAATTTAGTAAACAAAACATCTGCAATTTTTTTGTAAATCTTTGGTAAATTATTGTAATCAATTATTTCTTGATAACCCCTACAAAAAAGTGCCTCCCCATCTCTAGTCTTCCGGACTCAAAAACAAACTATTCACCTGGGAGGAAGAGGCTACTTGCCATCTGACTTTAGGGAAAGCAAAGATAGACAAATCTCCAAATGGTTTTTGTGCAAATATTTTTTTTGGGTGGGTGGGGGGAGGTGGTTCTTATCTTGCCAGGTGATATGTAGACAAACATAAACACAACATGAGGGAAACAGCAAAGGGTGTATGACACCATAACAATGACATGAACAAAAAGAGCTGCCGGATATTCTTATAAAAATATTCCTTCTATGTTACACACAACAATGCACAGCATTCAGTCACTTTCTTGCTCTCCAGTCAAACAATATTTACAGATACTTGAGAGAAACCAGAAATCTGACTTAGTGTAAAATTCATTATTAAAAGTATATATTAAAAATCTCAATCAAATAACTTAAAAATCCTTGTACTTACTATCATAGATTAAACATCTACTACAAAATCCATCCTTTTCTAAGGTTTTATAAAAATTTTGATTTGTTGTCTTAATTTACAGGTATGAAAGTGTACATTCGAGTATTATATACTCTTGCATGTGGATTCAGTATCTGATACTGAGATTTGCATCAAATCAATAACAAGTTTCATTTCTCTGCTTGTACACAGGGATGATGGAAGGATCGACCAAATGCATGGCAATTCGTCCAATGACTAGTTACCCTAAAGAAAAGCATGCTCTCAAGTTTAATACACACTAGTATAAAAAAAATAAAATAAAAAAATCTTTGTACTGTACCTTCTTACAGCTATATATCTACACAAGTGGTACATTTATATAACTGGATAACTTACAGCCATGAATTCTTAATTTCTATGTGTTTAAACATTGTTATTGTGCTGAACTTACATAAGAGATCAGTAAGTACAGTAGTAATTCTTCATAATATCTATGGCATATTCTGGTTAAGAAGTAGTAGTAGTAGTAGTACAAAAGAGGCTAAAACAAAAGCCTTCCTCAGACCACCATGTGAAATTTTGTGCCCACGTGTTACTCACTAAACTCGTCCATTAGCTGCCTCTTCCATAATAGCCATTTGCCTGTGTTCTCAGTTTTTTCTGTTAATGTAACTAAACTATATGTTGCATCTGCATACAGGTTTCATTATCATCACTTTCTTTTTAATAAATAATAAAAATGATATTGTACTATTAAGGATATAAAGTCTTAAATTTCATAAAAAAAATATATACAGCTGCATAAAAAAAAAGGCAAGGTTGCCAACAGTAGCTATCAGAATATTTCCAGGCCAGAGGGTCTCACAACACATTATGAATCACTAAACAGCTAGAACTCCATTATACTAAAAAACAGTAGGTCACAAATTTTGAGGTTAAATCACCATCCATGCTATAAGACCAATTTGATCATTTCTATATACTAGATAGTATTCCATAGGAATTTCTAAGAATAAGTTTCCTTGTCAGATCTGTAGTGTCTGATAATTATTTTGTTCTTCAATTTCATAATCTAACCCTAATATTTCTTGCTTCAAGTTTCTTATCTTCAATTCTCTATTACAGTATATTTACAAAAAAGAATACAAAGCTGTCACTTCTAAAGCTTTGGCCCCATAAATCATTCTCTGAATTATTTTGTAATTTTTAAATACATTACAACATTTTTTAGGGGACTCAAGTGTTCCCTTTCTTTTACAGTGTGCAAAACATTTTCTTAACATATAGCTGAACAAAAATTTGTTTGCATGTCTTTTACATTTCCCTTTACTCTCACATGGGCAGAGTCCCCAGTTACTAAGAGGATTCCTAACCAACAGATAAATACAAACATTCATAGACATATTATTGTACAGAAAGGGAAACACACATTAATGTCCCAGAGCAATTAGCTCCATTACTATCTGCAATCACCGACACAAAATATAAATAATAGGAATCTCAAGTATTTAATAAAAAAAAAAAAAAAAGTGACATTACAATTCCAGTATGTATAAGCACTGACCTTAGTGATAACCAAGTAACTTAGTTATATTCATTTCTAACACATCCTCTCAGATCAGTGAACATCAGTTTTGCGCTTCAGGTAAAATTCTTGACCCAAACTTAGCAGACAGGTCACACCCTTGTTGGCAAAACTGTGATGGGCAAACCACACAAAAAAAATCTTTGAATATCCAAAATCCCAGAAGGCTGGTACGACACTTTATTAATTAAGAAATTTATCCAAAATCTAATTTTCAATACAGAGTGTTATCTGTCTGCCAATCTGTGTGGATATATATATAATATAAATATATAATATATATAAATATATATATATATTATATATATATATAATATATATATATATATATATATATATATATATATATATATATATATATATATATATATATATATATATATATATATAAGCAATTTTATGTATTAACAATTTTAAAATTAATTAAATTAATTATAATAGTATAATTCTTTACACTTGGCCCTCCATTTCTTTGAGTGTAAGGTGGCCGTTCCAGCCTATGAGCCAATCTCAGGAGGTGAAAGCTGCAGTTTTTTTGCGCTGCCTTTTGTTGTTCTCTAGTAAATAGCTCAGGTCTATTGCTCCTTTTGCTGGAAGTTGACTAAGAAGTTTTGTTGCTACACTGTTCACTCGCACACGTTTCTTGGCACGCTGTGGAAAAGACAACTTCATTAAAATATGGAATATAAAATACATCGGTACAATATATGCAAATTTTCAGATTACTTTTATAGAAATTAGAGTATTTCCAAAGCATATGATCTTTACCCCATGATTAAATATAATTTTCAGTTCTATTTTTGTCAAGGTGCATAATTGCCAGAAAATAGGCATACAGAAAGAGGTCAAAAGTCAAGTACCAGAATACTGACACCTTATTTATCTAAATATTTGCCACAACTTTCTTGGTAAAAATAAGCAGGAGTCGGGGGTGTTATTGTAAATAGAAAGCAAATTCCCATGGAAATCCTTTATCTGGGCTTTTCCAGCACCACTCACTAGTCACCTCCACTCCTCACTCAAATGGCAAACCACCACCACCACCATCTAAATCTCACTGTAAGAACCTCAATCACTACCTTGTTTCCAGTACATCACCACCAAAATAATCAGCAGTTTACAGGAAGCCAGCAAAGCTTCCATTAGATAGAGGCATTCATTACACTCATAGCTGCTGGGTTTCCTGTCATGCCCGATTGTCAACTGTCACATCCTCTCAGTTGACGACGGAGGAGCCACTTTAACTTTAAACGTTAATATTTCATCTCCATCATTTTGGAAGTTGTCAAGTGGCTTTCTCACCTTCAGCCTGCTACTTCTCTGGAACCTCCTCAGTTTCCTCATTTACTTTCGTCTTCTCATTTCTGTGTCCGCTTTGCTCTGGGATCTTTTCTTTGACGTGGAGTTTCTGTCAGCATTAGCTTTTGGCTATAAGGCTGGGAAGCTTTCTGTTCTCTTTCAGATACAGGGGTTTTTGTTCATTTGGTCCTGTAGATGTTTACTTCGTCTGCAGCCGTTGACCGCCTCTTAGCTTCGTATGAAGTGGCTGGGTTCCAAAGGGGGTTCTTTGTTTTTTGGTACTTTATTTCTTGAACTGGAGATGCATCACCTTTGGTTACTGTATATTTCTCCTCCCTTCTCTCAACATACCCTATTTTCGTTTTTCTCCAAGGTGTGACTTCCAGAAATTTTCTTTCAAGTTTTTTTGGCAAAGACATGATTAATCATACTTAAGACCTTTTTATATGGATACAGGAATAATTGACGAGACCACACACTAGAAGGTGAAGGGACGACGACATTTTGGTCCGTCCTGGACCATTCTCAAGTCAATTGTGATGAGGAAGAGAGAGAGAGAGAGAGAAGATTAAGCCACCCAAAAGGTGGCTTGGGCATGAATAGCCCATAAGTGGTGGCCCTTTTGAGCCATTTTTAGTATCAATAGATGGTACTGGAGATCTGTGGAGGTGCGACTGCACCCTGCGTGACGGGAGATGTCTCCCGTGTGATGAGGAAATAGATGCAGGCAATAAATAGGCAAGAGAGGTGAGGAGCAAAGTAAGGTGTAGTAGAGGGGATAGTAGTAGGAATAAGAACTGCAGAGGGCTTATTGGCCCAATACGAGGCAGTGCCTATTATAACCACCGAATGAGAAGGAGATAGTAATAGGAATAAGAAGAGGATAGTAAGGGAACGTAAGAGAAAACAACGAACAGAAAAAAAAGAGAGAAGAGAGAAAGAAAAGGAAAGAGAAAGAAAGATAAATGGAAGGGTAAGCCTTATGTTAGGTCATGTTTGTCCACCTTTCATGAAGAAAAAATATAAATTTACTAGAATTTTAAAGGACTAACAAACTTAGAAAATGATGCAGTGTTCCATTACGGGTCTTGTTGACTGTATAAGCTCATAATTTGATTTTTTAAGTTACTTTTGATGCTATAAAGTTAAATGTTGTCTTAATGTGGCTAATGTATCATCAACCAAATGAGAGAAAAAATACTTTGTAAGAACAATAACTAAATTTTGTAGTTGACAGTTTAAAATTTAATGCTTCTGGTGTACACACTGGCTCACTTCACGGAAAAATGATTACAAACATTGTGACTACAAAGTATATTTTGACAAAGATAAATGTTAGAGCACTGTGCTAGAGAGATCTAATCAATATGAAAGTGTCACCATAGGATCACATCAGTGATATTGTATACGAAGCTTATGTAACATTTACAAATGTGAAAATCGCTTTTAAACTCATGGATGTGGAAATATTAATTGAATTGTTTATGGTATATGAGAGGCCAAAATTAGAATATGTAACAGTTGTGTGATGTCCATTTCTCAAGAAGAACATCAACAAAATAGAGAAAGTGAGAAACATGCTACTAAATGGTTTCCAGATGTTAAAAAGATCTATCAGGACAGGCTGGAGGCATTAAATATGACAAACCTAGTAGATAGAATAAAAGATATGATCACCACATACAAAATCCTGACAAAGTTGACAAGACATCTGCATTTGACATCTGCAGCTTCAAGAACAAGAAGTTATAAATTCAAGCTAAGAAAACAAAGGTGGCCAAAAAATTTATTGAAATTCTCTACTACGAACAGGAATATGAACGGTTGAAATAATTTGGATAAGAGGGAGGTGGATGCCAAAACCATAGGAAGCTTTAAAATGATAATATGACAAAGAATATGGAAAAAACTAGACACCAGGAGAATAAATCTTATCATATAATTCCTTACATAATTACACACATTTTAACACCTTACACATGCACACACAATTTCAAACACACACACATTGTACATACTTTCACAAACCCAATGTCACACAATTTCACACATGCTTTCACACACAAATGGCTTACATTGTGCCACTAATACATTGTTTTCTTGTTTTTTGCATATACATGTATCTGTAAAACACTAAACTCGCTGATCTGGCCTGCCCTAATAAAACGACAATAGAACACTTGTCAAGATTTTATTCTTACCTGGAATGTCAGGTTAATGTGGGCCAGATTAGCTAGTTGGCAGATTATGGTGTTGGTACTAGTATTATATCTTACTAAAAAGCAAAGGAAGCAGATCATGGAGTCTGAGAGTACAAGGGAGAGCAGTAATGATAATTACCAACTGAACCCTCAGAAGTATGATTATTTGCATAATGTTATTTACTAGTGGCCTACAGTAGCATCTTAGCCTAGAGGCAGGTGTTCGTGGTACAGAATTCAGGGTCAGAAGCTAAAAGAATGGCATGAACCATGGCCACTAACGGCTTAATAGCCAGTTTAGGGTTGCATAAGCGTAACAGACAGCATGACAGAACTATGACCATGTTTATGTATTTTTGTAGCATATTTGTTATTTATATGAAAAGAAAATAATTGTTTATATGGTATATTATTTTTTCTAAATGTGTAAAACCTGTACTCTATCATTTACTACTAGAAAACTCTGACAAATTTGCTGATAAAGAGGCTAGTAAAAAATGGTAACTTATTTGAAAAACTGGATTGTGTACAAATATGGATCATGTTCAGAACATGGCTCAGATTTTGAGGTGCCATTGTTTATATGCATCATTATACCTCTTATATATAAATGTTTACATGATACTGGCATAATAGATGATATTTTTATTTAAAGTACTGTATCTAAATAAGTAAAAAAAACTTTCATGAATATTTAAACTTTTAACTTACACAGGCCTTTATTTTATTATAAAGACAAAAAATGAAAACAATAACGTATTAATATCAAAACGGAGCTATGTTAACCTTGCATAATGTGACTATGGTGTTGGCGGTATTGATATGTGGCGATGTGATGACCATCTGTGCCGAGAAGGTTTCCCATCGATGGGAACACGAAGCCTTTTGGCTTATCAAGGTTTCCCAAACAGACAATGCCTGGTGGGGGTGGAGGGGGAAAAGGAAACTTCCTGTTCCTATCAATGGTAAACCATCTCAGGCCAAATGGTCGCGACATCACCACAATTCAGTACCACCAACACCATGGTCACATAATGCAACATTCTTGCAAATTTGGCATTAATTTTGAACATTTGATACTTGTCTGAGAACAATTAAGAATTAGCTTTCTCAGGTTTCTTTACATAAGCTCTAGATTCCCTAACATGACCTGTTAATATACTCCAAATTTCAAATGTGGTCAATTTGAGGGTTTTTTTCCCCCCCATCTCCTCAAACACAGTCCTGACGAGCTGTTTCATCTTCCCAAATCTGTATTTACATGCCGACTCCAAGGTGCACACAGAAGCATTATTTGTGGTTGCTAGTTTATCAAACAACAACAACTAAAAAGTTGCTAAACTACTAAACAAAAATTTTTTACAGATGGGGAGTGGAAGCGAGACAAGCAAACAGGCTTTTAGCATTCCCAAGCAAGGGGGCATGCTGTAGTCCTACTGGGGAAGAAGCATCCTCTTCTAGTTCTGTATTTTGTTACAATTTTGCAAATAATTGAAGCTTAAACAAATTTATGACTTTACCGTTAATTTAATTAATTTATGCAATGTTATGCAATGCAATGTTACTAAAGTACCTTTGATGAAAAATAGTTAAAGCTAGATTGATTTTTCTTAATGAATGATACAAAATTATTCATTGTATCTGATTTTCTGTGGCACATACAGAAGACATAAGATTTTAAATAAAAACAAAAAAGGCACACCAAAGACCTCATGCAAAAAGTAAAAAAAAATAAAAGAAAGCCACAGAAAATCAGTAAAAATAAAGGCATGCTCCAAACATCAAGCTGATGTTATTTTCTTATTGAAAGTTGCTATGTCTTTCAGCTTTGGTGTGAGGAGCTTAACCCAAGAAAAGCCAGGGGTGGTTGGGTGCCAGCTATCACATGCCTTTTGTGCCCTGGCCTCAGCTCTTACAGTAGCCAGTGGGGTGTGGTCATCTATCTCATCAGGTGGAGGCGGAACCCCTCGGTCTCGAGATCTGCTGCTTCTGCTGCTGCTGCTGCTGCCTCCCCCATTGCTGTTACTGGTAGTATCACTTTGACTAGTGGTAATAGTAGTGTTGTTAGCAGAACAGGGCTTTGTAGTTGTAGTGGAACTGGTAGTGGCCGCAGTGTTAGCAGAACTAGAACAGCTGTTATTACTGTTGCCACTGCTTGAATAGCTGCTGTTACTGCTTCCACGTTCTTCTGAACCTCCACGACATTCTTTAGAGCCCCCACTGCTTCCGCTACGGCCTCTACTGTTTGATATCACTTCATGTGGCTGAAAAAGATACAGTATCTTGTAGATATTAAAGACATCAATGTAGACAAAAATAAAACTGGATGTGTTTCAGTCACAACTAACTAAGAATGTTATTGAATATCTCACAATACAAATAATGCAGTATGTATTCCTCTACATATTTTTATAAACACAAGAGAAAGAGAAATTGATTGACAGAACAGGTGGGTAGAATTTGTGGGAAGGAAAGGAAGGTAAATGGCAGATGATGGGACGAGTGTGACTGGAGTAGAGGAATGGGGTATCTTGGTGCATTCTGGACGAAGGTGTGTAGTGGCACTGTTGCAGTGATAAAGTAGCGGTAGGAGTAATAAGGGAATAAGGGTGGCAAGGTGAAGGAGGTGGAGTTGGTGATGGAAGAATTTATGCTAAAGGCAGGTGGTGGTGTTGGTAAAAGACGTAAAGTTGTGTAATGGGAGGATGCTTATACGGATGATTACTCTCCCTCTCCCTCACTGGTAAATCATTGCACACTGCAAAGCCAGGTGTGGACTCTGATGTGGAAGCCAAAACAACCCAGCTGAAAACATAAACCAGACAATAAGCCGTACAGAGCAACAAGACACTGGCCACCTAAAACATCACACAGGCAGACAGATGGGCTGAGCACAGGTGAAGCAAACACCTAACTGAGGTGAATACTTGGTGAGGGAAGGCATAAGCATCCATGGATCACAACTTTCACATTCACAACTGAAGTGTACCCTAAGCAACAGCTCAAGCTTTCTAACAACCACATGAGCAGGAACAGCATGACAGGCAGGTCTCCAACATGCACAAGAACATAATTCTCAATGCTATTTGTTTTACAAGTGAGAAGACACTGTAACAGGCTCCACAAAGTAGAATAAATCTTGTGCACTTCCTAGAAGTGAGGGGAGTCAACAGGAGTCAACTCATAAGATGAAGGAGCCCAGAACTCTTCAGAGCAGGTATTCCTAGTCAGAGTATGGGGAAATGCAAGCTGACCCAAGGTAAGACATCCCAGCACACTGTCAGAGCCAAATACTGTAGACTGCTAGAGCATATGGTCTATAAAAAAATCATGAACCATAAACAAAAGCAAATAAATAAATGGTCCCCAGTGGAGAAAAATGTTCCAGGGAAAGCCATCACCACTTAGCTGAAAGCGACAAGCCGTCGATGGACCCAGCAGAAGCTACCTAGAGCGTACCTGGAGAGGGTTTCGGGAGTTCTTCTACTCCCCGAGCCCAGCCTGGGGCCATGCTCGACTTGTGATAACTTGATCCAACAGGCTGTTGCTTGGAGCAGCCCCCAGGCCCACATATCCACTACAGCCTAGTTGGTCCAGCACTTCTTGCAAAAACCTGTCCTAGTGCCTCTTGAATACATCCAGGTTACAGGTCATAGACGAGATACACTATGTGGAAGAGTGAGAGGCAGACTGAACGAGACCTTGGATGACTTGGTCTGGTGCATCAGAGTATTTACCCCCATGGCAATGATCAATTGCCTTGTTCACCTAAGGATGCCTAATTTCCCTCAAGCAGTCACTTGTTTTGCTGCACCAATGCTTTCTGGTGAGTTTTTGCAAGTTTTGTGGTTGACCTCTGATTCCCTGCTCCCCTTACCTTGGAGAGCGAGCCAGATTCTGGTTGTGCATCATGGTAGGTGACAGATGGGTCTCAAGAAGTCTAGTATACTGGGCTAAGACTTGGTAGTACTGTACCAGAGTTAGGCTTGGGGAACTACTGAAGGGGAGAGTTTCCTCCCAAGAAAAACTGCTGACAGGGTTCCACACATATGACTGCTTTACAAGTTGGAACACCTGGGAAGGGTGAATGGGAGTCTAAGGAATTTTCAGCAGATATAAAGATGAGGATATTTTAGTATGGATAATATGACAAAGAAAAAATACCTTCCTAAATTGGAAGATAAAAGATAATGTGGAAAGATGATCACTTGATATAAAAAAATGACAACATAGGAAAAAGTACACACACAGAATAATCACACTAACGTGACTGCATCAATGAGAAAATCCGTAGGAGCTGTGATGAGGGTTCGAACCTATGCAGTGGATGTTCCCACACACACGCTTCTAGCGACTAGACCACGACTAACTAGGAAAAAGTTGATAATGTAGACATCTTATTGCCTTCCCCAAACAGAACATGAGGACACAGGGGACAACTTCAAGAACACTGATGTAAATGGAATATTATATATTTTTTTTAATAGGTAGATAAGGGATGAAACATAATTAGGAGAAGGTCAAAATTAGGAGAAGGTTGTATATGTCAAAACTACCACTAATTTTAAGACCGCATTTGATAAAATTCATAAAGATAGACCACCACCAGTATAGCCCTCTACCTTTAATTACAATAAGGCTATTACCATTAGGTATTAACACAAACAGAAGGAAAAATAAACAAATCAATGCACTTACAGTGTATGTTCGTTGTGGTCTTAGTCTCTCTGGAAAGGTAATGAAGGCATATGGCTTGATGCAGATAGGGTACTTTGGTTTGCTGATCTTGGAGAAGACTCTGGCACCTTTATCCACTCGATACTCGCATACATATACGTGATCTTCTTGAGCTCCAATGGGACGCCCCCTACAGTAGCTATTGAGATCCAGTACCCAGCAATGGTTTATTACCATATCCAAGGGTAAGATTTCACACAATGGTGAACGGATGACTTCATTTGGGAAAAACTTACGCCAGGGTTCGTGGAATGTTTCATGTGGCCGTAAGTAATGATGTCCGAATGCAAATTTGTCTCCCCTGTGATGAATAACGGCCTTGTTAACAACAGTACAGTGTGTAGCAATTAACATACATAAACCAATTATATTACTTCGTGCTATCAAGTATGAAGGGTCCCAAAAATTTGAATAGGCATAGATATTATTTTTGGACACAAACCAGATAAACAAACTGACAAATAGCACTAGCAATCACCCAGTATGCTGCATTCAGTTCTATATATTTTTCAAATCAGGCTTTCATTGCACCAGCCATGTTTCTGTCCTGACTTATCTAACACTCAATTCTATTACACATTTATTTTTCATCACTCACACATCCCAGTACTTAAAATATCAACCAGATCTAACGCTTAACCACCCTTATTTATTTAACACCCAGACTTTCATTTTCTCCCCACTATCTTTTGTCCAGCATTCTTATGTGGAATTATGTTATCTCTCACATGTAAATAACACTTTCAGTTGATCTGTATAACTCTCCATCACATTGTTAAAAGAGCTGCATCATCTGTATATAATAAAACTGAAATACCTATACTCCAATTATTCATATTTGGCCTATATACTGTGGCTTATACTTGACCTCTCTCCATCCAATGTATACACAGAACTACTAAGGTGACAGATTACTTGTACGAGTGTGTCATGGTGGTGAAGCAACCCAGCCTCCTAATAGTATGTCACATTTTGATGTACTGTATACTTCTCTAAGGACAGAAACTGTTGTACTAGAACATGATAGCGGCTCGCAAAATTTACAATGTCCCATTTTCTGTTCATAAGTCCTCTTGTAGGGTAGGATAAGGCACTTCAGTACAACAGTTTCTTGACGTTGGGAACGCTCGTGAGAACACGCTGGGTGAAGAGCATGTTGTGGTGGTGACAAGTGAAATTACCAAAGAGTTATTATCTAAATGTAGTTACGAGGTGCCAAATTTTCCCCATAGGTGAATTTTTTAATTCTTTTAAGTTTCACCAAAGGTGCCAAATTTTCACCAAATGAAAAAGTGCAATAGGTACTCTGAGAGAGAAGTCTTATCAACATCAGAGGCCCGAGACTGTTCAACACGCTTCCACGACACATAAGGGGCATAGCTGGCCGACCCCTCACAGTGTTCAAGAGAGAACTTGAACTTGAAGTCAAGCACCTCCAAAGGTTACCTGATCAACCAGGCTGTGACTCATACGTCAGGCTGCAAGCAGCCGCGTCCTACAGCCTGGTTGACCAGTCCAGCAAAGAGGAGGCCTGGTTGAAGACCAAGCCGTGGGGACACTTAGCCCCGAAATCATTTCAAGGTATCTCAAGGTAACGAGATGAGAGCTATGCTCATGATGTTCCGGTTTCCTAGAACTCTGTCATATAATGCCTTTAAACTACGGGCAGTTTTGGCATCCTATGCCTTTTCACACCAAACTGTTCAGCAATGATTGTGCTATCACATGGGACAGATAGCGTAATTCATGAATATAGTTTAAGTGATTGTCACTTTATATTAATCAATTCAAGGTTATCCTTACAGTCTGAAAATTTGCTTTATTCTTATTTTGTTATTGCCTAACAAACCAAATTGTCCTGAAATTATATACTTAAATAAATTTTCTTATGGAATGATAAAAGCTTTCAATTACATTACATATACTTCGATTATTTTTTAATTTGAGTCATAACTAATTGAAATTTGATCAAACATAACCTAAGAGAGTAATTCAAGTTCTTAATATATATTAATTCAAATGAGCCAATCTGAAAATAATTATTTGAAAATAACGAAAATCACTCTGCTTGTCAGGCAAATTGGGCCTTACATACTAGGCCAAGTAGTGCAATTCTGGCTACTAGGTATGATATACAGGGTATATGCACACACACACACACACACACTCTCTACAGAACATGTACAGTAAAAAGTGACAGGTATAAATACCAGTGATAAGAGAATTATTTGTTATTGTTAATTACTCTTCTAAGGAAAATCTCAAATGGAAATAGTACATACTTTTCATCAATCCACAGATTTTCTATCTTGAATATTAATAGATCATGAGGTTTGATGTCTTTGACAAGGCGGTAAGCTGGCTGTCTTCTTTCACCTGACTTCTGCTGTGGCCGATCACGAAGAATATAAACACTGTCACCTAAGAAGAACAAGATTACATTTAGGTTTTAGATTTAAAAAGCACATTTAATAAAGCCACTTATGATATCCAACTGCACTCTCATAACTTTAGATTGTATTTGTCATGTGTGCTTATTACTATCTTCAAGGTAGGCCTAAGAGGCAAATGTTACCCCTATAACTATATTTTCCCCTTGCAAGTTCAAGTACAACACTCTCAGTATTTAATTTAATAATTTAGAACTTTACAAAGAAATATTCTACTACTTTCAGGAATATAATTTCCTTGTGCTTTCCATATATTTGTGCTTCATAATAAAGGACAAGAAAGTAAGTGTCCAGTGCTATTCGGTACACTGAAAATGCAGATCATTTGCCACGGGAGGATTTTATATAATTATAATACAGACCAGAGTGTCAAAGACATATGGCAGATTTAAACCAATAGGGAAAATAAGGAGTTGAAAATAAGATAAGATAATAAGAAAACAAGGTTGTTTAACAATTCCACCTACCTTGTTTAACCTGTAGGTTGTCCCTTAGCAGGGTTATGAAGTATTTGTGATCCCTAGGAGCATCTGGAGGCTGAGGGTTCATGGGAACCTCAGGGGAGATGAGGCGTGGGGAACACTCCTCACACAGGTAGTGGTCAGGAGAGTCAGTCACACCCATGCAGTCGCAGTGCTGCCACACCAAACACCTCTCACACTGTATCATGACTCCTTCATCACGGTGTAAGTTGCACACACATCTAATTACATCTTCATCCTCAAACTCTTCATTAGGACTGGAATTAGCAAATGCAGGTGGAAGTGCATCTTCTCCCAACACTTCTTCTAGTAGGGGTTTGAATTGTAATTTGCACTCACTGTACACCCGCCTCAAACCGACAGCCATCTGACCTACTTCTGTGTTTCGCCCAAAAAATCTAAGATTGTTAGCAAAAAGGCGCATAACATCACGGTCAAATGATTCTGCAGTAATGTAATGGCCTGTAAGAATGTTTTTTTCTACAAGAGCTAAATCAATGGGTTCACCTACTCTTATGTAATATGTAGGATACTTTTTTTTAGATGGTAATGTCATAAATGGAGTAGCCAAAGGTTTGTCATTGCTATCTCTAGATGCAACGAGTTTATCAAAAATATCTTTGAAAATCTGAGCTAGTTTGGCTAATCGAGTCATTTCAGGGTCATCTTCAGCTTGAGCAAGACGTCGTGTTTTAACTGACCTGGCAGTATTCAGAGCAGTGAAATGTGTGAGAAATTTCTCAACTCGAGTACTAGGTTCATCAGGGTCATCTAAAACTTCTTCATGCTTTTTCTCAGCACATCGACTTAAGCGATCTCTGGACTTTTTAACTTTTTCCAAATTACGAATAAGAAAACACCTGTGAGTCAAAATGAATAGTTGTTGCTGGTGTGACAGTGGCTTGATTGGTGTAAAATGTGGACGGGGAATGTAATTATTATCTGCTTCAGCAGTTGCACCACGCTTGCGTTTCTTTCCCATATCCTTCTTAGGAGCCTTCTTCTTATCATCGAGAAAGCCATTAACTCTCTGACTTTTAGCACCAATAACTCCACGACAGTTTTCTGATCCACACTTACATTCTTGTCCTTCAGCAGGGTTAAAGAGGGAGAAATTATAGTCATATGTCAGTTCAGCTCCTTCTTCAATATCCTTTAAAGCAAACAAAGCCATTCGGTACTGGCCATTAACATACCACTTTTGCATTTCACAGTTAGGATCACACGAATGATTCACAAATCGGCAATCTCCTCCCATCCTATGACCATCAATTACCATCCCTCTGTCAAGATTTAAACAATAGTGATGAGTATCATTGGCATATTTAGTTTGCATTCTCAGTTTAAACTCTTTCTCACTAACCACTTCTCCAACATATTCCATTATAAAGGTCCCAGCTTTGATCTCATGCGTTGCCTTAATGCCCCAACCTTTGTTTGGAGTCATAAAACGTTGGAGACATGTTTTGTATTCGTGTCTTTGGATT
The DNA here is from genome assembly GCF_040958095.1 of Procambarus clarkii. Lineage (NCBI taxonomy): Eukaryota > Metazoa > Arthropoda > Malacostraca > Decapoda > Cambaridae > Procambarus > Procambarus clarkii. The sequence continues at coordinate 13,665,652 of NC_091190.1, read as the reverse complement.
GGCTGATTACCACAGGAATCTGCAATAGGGCACGTCTGAGATGAACACTCAATGAGCATCATCTTGTTGATGCAGTCATCACCACAGCCACGTTCTCCAGGTTTGACTGGGCGCTTGCAGTTGCATGCTTGAAGTTCATAATCGTGATTTGGCTTGACATCATAATACACATCTGGAAAGATTAAAAAAATAATGAAGCACCTATCTCAAACAGATTGTACTGTACATACTACATAGTAATTAGGCACACATCTTAAATAAATTCTATTACATCGTAATTAAGCACATCAGCTACACTGATATTACGAATCAGACAAATCAGAACAAATCGTAGCTTCGTTCACTCAAATGTGCTATCGGTACTAGCCTTACTGCAAATCTCCATGCCTTTTCAAGTTTCTTTTTGTGCTTTCTATATTGGTAGTTTGTGGTTTATGTGGCAGTGGTAATGGGATATGGTGGTGGCAGCATGTGCTGATGGTACGTGATGGAATGTGAGGTTTGTGACATGTGGTGGCAGTAGTATGTGGCATTGGTGGTGTGGTATTGGTGGTGGAATGTGGGTATAACATGTGATGATGATGGTTGTAGTATGTGGTGTTTGTGATGGTAGTATATAATGTTGGTGAGGTAAATATGTTAACACCAATGATTATGGTATGCAGTGCTGTTATGTATGTAGGCTGTATACGGTGGTTTTATAATAGGGTAACGGGTATTAAATTTCCTGTCAAATAAAAAGTAGAGAGTTATTGTTTATTAAATCCTTTTGACAGCCTTAATCTTCATTATATTATATACAAGTTGCATAGAGTATATGTGGGAAATTGGTAAAATAATAATTTGTTTGGAGCCTGAAGTCAAAGCATTCATATTTGTGCTGCACAACAAACTCCTGATACCACCAGATTTTTGCTAATGTGCACTGCATGAACACTGCACGATTTAGGGGATGTTAACACTACAAGTTGAAAGTGAACGAGACACATCTTTAGACAAAGCATCAATCAATCTGACAGGAGTAAAAAAAAATAAAACACAGACTATTACCTGACTGGGATTGTCCATATCTTGTATGCACATCATTCACCTGCTGGCCCTTTGTTTTGATGATGGGCTACATAAAGATAGCAAAAACATATTTCAGCTATACTACATCTTGAGGTTATCTTGAGATGATTTCGGGGCTTTTTAGTGTCCCTGTGGCCCGGTTCTTGACCAGGCCTCCACCCCCAGGAAGCAGCCCGTGACAGCTGACTAACACCCAGGTACCTATTTTACTGCTAGGTAACAGGGGCATAGGGTGAAAGAAACTCTGCCCATTGTTTCTCGCCGGCGCCTGGGATCGAACCCAGGACCACAGGATCACAAGTCCAGCGTGCTGTCCGCTCGACCGACCGGCTACATGCCAATAGAGATGGTACACAAAGACTAACTGTTGGTAAGGCTACAACACCAAGAGCTATGAAAAGCTCAGGACACACATCTTTAACACTACCACCACTCCATCAATAATTGAATTGACCGAATACTATCTAAATAGATTCTGCAAGGATGTAAGGGATATCTAAATTAACTCTTTCACCGACTTAAGTTTTGCCAGAATTTCCATCTAGGGTAAAAATGGGGGTTCAATTTGTATAACAGCCTTTTTAAATTAAAATTATTTTAAGAAAACACTAACTGCATATGATATTTGCAATTTTAATTAAATTTATAGTAAAAAAAAAAAAAAGTTTTTTTCTTTTTTAATAGAAAATATGGTCAAAGTAACTGAATAAGGTAGCAGGCCTTAAGTATCCCCTAGGCATAGGTAATACATTCACTTAATGCAACTGTAATTTAGGTGCCAAAAACACAACTGTTTATTTTACCATATATTTATTGGTTTTATCCATTTTTATTGCTGTATTAAATGGAGAATAAACTGCATTTTCCATATATAGCATTGACAATCATTAAAAAATTAACTAATTATAAAATGTTATAATGGCCAACAATTATCAATACCAATCCTTAACTATTTCAGAAACATGCATAACTTGGACAAAGACAAAGCTGACACTACACTACTAATGTATAGTGTGTTAGGTAAAAAACAAGCAACACTGCCTTCATACACACAGTAATTTGTTTGTAACCATAACAGTACATTAAGTAGATAATATTAATAATACTCTGGGATAAACTGAAAGGTTATTATATAAAATAAAAGACTATGGTAATATAATAATTCTATAAATTTCCTGAGATAATGTTTCCTAACAAGACTTGACTACATACCATACCTTGCGTTGATCTTGGGAATCAACGTCCCTCCGGCCCGGTCTCTAACCAGGTCTCCTGAATTTCTGTACATATGAACAGAAATTCTTGAGCTTCACTTACACTTAAACAGTTCAATTAACTTCTGGGCACTCGCGTAAGTTTCTGTACTCTTATTGTGCTAAGATGCTTCAAAATCGGGATCTACACACTTGGGTTAGCTCTGGAACAATTCTTTCATAAATAACTTGTATGTTTCTTTAGCATTTAATATTCTTTTCAGTAGACCTATGCTAGTAGTATACAATGAAAATGCAAGAAAGTCTTTGCTTCTTATCTGCAAACTGTCCTCAAATGTCATTCCATTAATCAATGAGCCAATGATGCAAAAGTCCAGTATCCCCTTTGTGTATCTGCTACATGATCTTTTGGCGAATCCATAAAACAAGCGATGAATTTCCTCTGCGTTGGAAGGCCTTTGGTTTAATTTTTATTGTGAATTCCTTTGTTTCTTTTTGGTTAGGTTTGTGGATGAAGGCGAAGTTTGAATTACGCAATACCATTTCAGTGCTGTTTGCTGAAGATTAGACTGAGTATAAGGGATCAAATTGATTTACACCACCCATAAACTTCTTGAACTTGACCTGGACATTAGTTATGCCAACAGTCCTAGTGCTTTGCTGTTGACAGAATATTCACCTTACCCAAGTCTTCCCAGGGAAAAGGACAATATGGTTTACTTCTCAGTATTGTATATCTATGGTAATATGCCCTCTACCAAGAGTAACGATCATTATGTTTGCCTGCCTAACCATATTGTACAAGAAAATACTTGAATTAGAATTATCCATAAATTCAATATGGCTGTTATTTTCAAACTGTGATCAAGTTTCTTTGTACAGTACTTTGTAATCTAAGAGTCTCCAGTTCTGTAGCTGTACCATTCTTACCTATATACACTTTCAACTATAAACATATATGATCCCTTGAGACACCCCACAGGGATCACACCATTATTTTATCATTTAATGGAAATGACAGTCTGGTCCCATGTGAGTTGACAGTTTCTGGGCATTTTTCTTCAAATTTTGACGTATGATGTTCAGCCTACAGCTGTTTGTTCTTTTATCCCCATTACACATTTTGCCGAAATGTAGACATGCATGAATCAATTAGAACCTATTGAGGGAGGAGGAGGAAAAGAAAATAAGAAAAGAAAAATAAGAAAAAAAGAATAAAGAAAACACAGAAAAAGAACAATAAGAATAAAGAAAACACAGAAAAAGAACAATAAGAACAAGAAGGCAAACAAAAGAACAAGAAAAGTTTTAAATTCTTTTAGTGAAACCAAATGCCAATGTTGGTGTTGAGACTGATGTCTCTGGTAATACACCTTTCTCTCCTATGATTGTGTTTGTACACTCATCATCTTGCTCAGCAATAATTTTATATGTTGAATTCGGGGTAAAGGTATTCGAAGCATTAGTATGGTATATATTGATCAATACCTTTACTTCAATTTTACCTATAAAAATCATACACATCTTTAACTTTACTGGTTCTTTCACACATTTTTCACTATGATCTATGTTAGGAATGTAGCTTCGTGAGGTGGTGGAAAGCTGATGTCACTCGCATCACCATTTCTACCAGCCTGAACCCATTCTGAATCCTTATCTGAATAATAAGAAGACTTGTCTATTTGTTGACAAGACTTGATAATGGACCAGGAAGGTCCTGAAACATTGTCTGGGCTTTATTTTCAGATATTGTATGTGGGTTGGGTGTCAACTTATCTATTTGTTGTAAGATTTCATTAACTAAAAAAATCTTTCTCCTCTTCGCTCTATTGTTGGCACTGGAACTGATAGTATGGCTGGATGATTCTAGAATGAAACAAAAATATTTTACAAACACAAAAATATAAATACCCATAAATCATTATGTACAAAGTATTACAATCAACTTGAATTTCAATAGATTATTAATCACTAATAATGCATGTATAAAGTAATATTACATACCTTAATTACTGCAGAAAAAAAGGAGTGTGGAGGGTAGAACGTATTGGGTCCAGTGGCCTCGCCTCTTTATGTGGCATTTCTGCTTGAGTTCTTGCTTTGTCCTCGGTAGATTTTAAAAGCCAAATGCCTAGGCATGTTCTCAGCATAAAGTAAAAGTTTTCCACGCGTGAATGAAAGTCAAGTACAGTATCGCAACGAACGACTACTGTATTTGTATTTAATCAAGTGTCCAAATAATGCAGCTAGAGTTAAGGAGAGGAGTTTGAAGACTTGATTGTTGCTGGATAATGCCTTGCACATCATGATATAAATAGCTTAGGCTCAAAATCAGCAAGGTAAAGGTGAAGATCAATTATTAAAAGGCCACACACAAGTGGTACAAATGTGCAGCACACGTGTGTACTCACCTAGTTGTGCTTGCAGGGGACTTGAGCTTCGGCTCTTTGGTACCGCCTCTCAACAGTCAATCTACTAGGTGTACAGATTCCTGAGCTTCTCGAGCTCTATCATATCTACATTTGAAACTGTATGAAATTAACCTCCACCACATCACTTCTTAGTGCATTCCATTTACTAACCACTCTGACACTGACAGCATTCTTTCTAATGTCTCTGTGGCTCATTTGGGTACTCAGGCTTTCACCCATGTCGCTTTGTGCATGTACCTCTCAGTGTTAAATAATCCATCCTGGTCTACCCTGTCAATTCCCTTGAGAATTTTGTATGTGGTGATCATGTCACCCCGAGCTCTTCTGTCTTCCAGCAATGTGAGGTGCAGTTCACACAGCCTTTCCTTGTAACTCATGCAGTCTTAGTTCTTCGACTAGCCTAGTGACATACTGTACCTCCGAACTTTTTTCAGCTTCGTCTTGTGCTTGATAAGGTACAGACTATGCTGGGGTCGCATACTCCAGGATTAGTCTTACATATGTTGTATACATGGTTCTGAACGATTTCTGAAGGCAGTTCTGATGTTATCCAGCCTTGCATACACTGCTGATGTTATTGTTTTGATGTAGGCTTCAGGTTTCAGGAGGCAGGTTTGGCGTGATATCAACTCCAAGATCTCTCTCTCTGTCCGTTTCATGAAGGATTATATCTCCCATTCGGTATTATGTGTCTGGTCTCCTATTTCCTCTGCCTAGTTTCATTACTTTACATTTACTTGGGTTCAACTTTACTAGCCCTGGACCATTTGTTGGACCATTCCTTTAGTTTGTCTAGGTCATCCTAGATGTATGCACGTGTGTGTACTTTTGACATTGCAGTTATAGCATAAGAGTTATACTCATGGTGTCCTGTCTTCTTCAAAAATGTCATCAGACATTAACTAGTGGTAGTTTTGGCACATATGACTTTCTCCACAAATGTATTCCAGTCCCTAACTATTCTATAATGAACGATTTCTGATATTTTTCTTCATCAGTGTTTCTTGATTTTTGGGGGCGCCCATGTGTGGGTGAGTGTAAGTATGGCTAGGAGTGAGTATGACGGAGTGTGGGTGAGGGTGAGTGTAGGCAAAAGGTGTTTAATCAAAAACTTCATTAATATCAGCTTGTAGTTTTTCAATGTCATCTACAAAAGTAATTTTTATGTCAATTTTTATATCGTCTACAAAAGTTGACACGAAGCTGTGACTTGCATATTTTCTCTCTATCTGACATGAGTGAGAAAAAGCAGTGGTGCAAGGACTGTGCCCTAGAGTACAGTGCTTTTATCTGAGCTTGGACTTGTAGATTTATGTCTACAATGAACTTTTAAGCAAAAGATATTAACTGTATTTTTCACATTGAAAAGTATATGGCTAAGAGTTTTTAATGCACAGGAAACCTGCCTAAATATTCTGGCAGAATATTCAGGCAACTCATAAAGTAATCTTTACCACCAAGTACAAGGACCTTTTCCCTTCTGCCCCTCTTTCCAATTTTCTTTACCACGTGAAAGTTTGGCATAATTTACATAGAAATGTAGTGGTCTTACTAATATCCCTAATGATTTGGTCTGGAGAGAAGGCAATCACAAATCTCTCAGATCCACAAAATGCTGACTGTATATCTTATGTGCTGAACACCATACTCTTTCTATATATTATACAGTAACCTTTTGGGTATATCTGATCTTCTCAAATTCCATTCCTCTGGTAACAATGCTAGGACACCATCTCTATTATTAGAGCACAAAATACTGTCTTATACAATATCATGGTGTGCTATTGACCAACACTCCCTCTTGATGTTCCAGTCTTGGGCCAAAATACACAATAACACACAAAATCCATGCTGTAATTATGGCATGAAAAATATATCTTTACACAATATAAAAATAATTACTAGGAGAATACACTAGGCCAGTATGGCTATAATAGCACATGAAAAAGATGTGAGGCCAGAATAGGAGCTGGGATATGAAGATAGAGAAGGAATAGTGCCCAGCCCTTTGACACATGAAAGTTAATCAACACAAAAGCTATTTGCCAGAGACAAACGCTATATTACAACATTAAAAGTTCTGTATTTCTAACCATTCGGGAATCTGACATTTAAGAAAAAATAAATCTTACTTGACTTGATTTTTTTGAAATTCCAGGATGGAACAAGATCCCTCCCAGGCAGCATGTTGTGTTCATGAAGCCACCAAAGATCATAAGGCAACACAAAATCAATGTGTCTCTCTCGTAACCACTTGCGGCAGTAACACGGTGGAGGGAGAAGACCATGCACATGCTCCTCTGGATCATACGTAAACTTATTCTTTGGTAAAGACACTTCACCATTTCTTCTTCGAGGCCTGCAAATTAAAGATACATGTGTTTGAGAGTGAATTAAAGGCTCCAGTTTAAGCAAGCCACTCTGCTGTTTCCTCAGGCAATGTTCTGCTTACCCCAAGGCACATGGCTTCACAACAGCTAGGACAGTGACATTTTCACCTCACTATGCTATTAGTGTTATTTCCCTCACCACCACCAGGCTATGAGAAAAAGGAAAAATGGAGATTTCTCTATCCGACCAGAGTCCCACATATGACGGCACATATTACTCTGCAAGTTTTGACAAACGGAAGCAACCAGGTGACTTGTTCAGAAATTAACTAGAGTAATCATCTACACTTAAAGCCTTATTCTGAGCTAATACCCTCCTTGGTTGCTCCTTTAGTATGAACTCCAAACACCATACAAAGCTAGAAAATAAACAAGGGAATGGTTACCAGTGCCACAGAGTGCACACAGACCAGCAATATCACTCAAGGCCCAGGCTAACTTGCATCCACACTGTGGAAAAACACAAGTGACCATACATCAAAATGAGTACTGTAATGCAGGCGATGAGTCACAATAACGTGACTAAAGTAAGTTGACCAGACCACACACTAGAAGGTGAAGGGACGACGACGTTTCGGTCCGTCCTGGACCATTCTCAAGTCAATTGTACTGTAATCCTTCTGGGAATTATTATAAAGACAGAATCCTGAGGAGCCAGAAGTGACAACAGCCAAAGGCCAAAGCCACAATGGAAGACACTGAAGAAATCCCACAAATGAGGTAAAGCTCCACTGGCTTAGTATCACTTGGAGGTTTTTGAGTGTAGATAAAATGAATCCTCTGGATGTCATGCCAGGCAAGGTAGAAGAATGCCCAATGTCTACCTTTCACTGTTAATGACCTTATGAAAGTCAAACTAGCCTGGTTGTTCTGATGTCATGTCATTTAAGAGAGCAACACAGCCCAAGGAAGAAACTCAAGTGACATTAGCTCACTGTATTTACTTTAACCCCTCAACTACGCCAGCCAACATATGTCGTTTTGAGAGTTGAACGTTTCTTTCTTAATTAGGCTATATTTGAATGTTTTTTAATGTTTTCATTATTCTCGGTGTTTTGAAATGAAAATAATTTAGCTTGGAAACATTTTGACATTAACTTTACCTGAACATTTGTAAAAACAACAAAAATATGTTCTTAACAATTGCACTTTGAAGTTTTTTCCAATAACAGGTGTGCAGTGCAGGAAGATACAATTCTAATTGTCTGAACTTTCAGCCTTTATTTTACAGATGACCTGCAAAATTTAGACTGAAGAATCTTACTTTAAAGTACACGTCTAACCTGAAAATTCACCTGTTCATACTCAAAATATAAAAATTTAATATTTTTTGCACAAAAATATTGATTTTTCCCTAATTATCTTATATTATATTTAAATCCCATCAACAAACTATTTTAATTGAAACTGCTAAACAAATTATTGGTAGGCTTGCAGCTGTGAAAAAGTTTGGCTGGCTTGGATAACACCCTTTAAAAAAAAAAAAAAAGTACTTGGGTAGCAAGTGTTATTTTTTAATTGCTTATGTCTCCATTTGTGGCTATTAGTTCTCATAAACTTTGCTTTGTGACCAGGACAGTGGCATTTAGAAATTGACCCAGAACATTCCAGATAGATCCAGTGCAAGTAAACTTGGAGTAACTCCACAATGGAAACATGTACCCATCTCTTCTTTCCCCCCCCGGCTCACTCTGGGCAACCCAAGGAGGATTATAACAGCGTCAAGACCTTGCTCGATTCCTTCAAGTAAGAGGAGGATGGGTGAGAGGTCATCAGTGACTTGACAATGTTGGCATTCCTGCTGGGGCTCCAAGGCATGTTTTACCAAGCTTCCCTGCTAGCTTTGTTATTGACACAGCACGAAGAACACCAATGAAAGCACACAGATGCAAATTCACCCATTATCTCATTGGAAACTGGCGACTTTCAAAATATGAATCTTGATCACAAAAGCATAGGTTGTGGGGAATAATAGCTACTGTATTTTCTAAACTTTTTAGGCATAAGCAATTAGGAAATAACACTACCCATAAACAAATATCATGTTACATTGTGTAATCAACACTTTTCATGAAGAAGTATATCAGCTATTGCAACATTTAACATTATTGAAAGTAAAGTGGAAAGTTAGCTTCCTGATATTTCCCTCCCTCAGACTCTGCATTCTAAAGATATAAAATAAAAAATTGTTGGGAATATGAAAGCCTAGATAACTGAAGAAATTATCATATAACCACAAAAAAATTGCTCTTACTCATCCTCCTTGTAATAAGTTGAAAAGAGGCCAGCAACAAGATATTTCTTTCGCCAACGGGGAACTCTCCTATTTCCAGTCAACGTTCGATTACTTTCATCTCCTGACGGTGGTTCACTGCTAGGCATGGACTCGGATGACAAGACAATTGCATCACTATCATCCACCTGTAATTTTAAAATCAATTAAGCTGAACTATATTATATTTTTGTACATCATTAAAAAATTAATAAATAGAAATAAAATTAAGTGATTAAAATGTGAGACAAGGGAAAATACTTTATGAAGGTACTCTGAATATGAGGAAAATCCATAAAAGAATATACAGTACTGTACACCAATAAAATAATATAATAAGTGAGCAAATGAATGACACAAAACTAAAGAATGTTCTGCAGTGGGGTCAGAATTATCAGCATTTTGCTAAATTTTTCATTTAACAAAATGCCCACCCATGTGACATGCTGCATATTAGTGGCTTTGCAAGAATGTACCACTCAATAACCAAAGTATGTACTTTCACAACCCAATGAACCTTCTTATACATAAATAAAAGTAAGTAAATAAATGAATGAATGCAAACATTTAAATGTAAATTTACTTAAGAATCCAGTACTGAATGCCAAAAAAATTATGCACCAAAATTTTTTTGGCATTAAACCCCAGATTTATAAAAATGCCAAAGATTCAAGAAGACCTTCATCAGTACCTTTTTTATTCGTTCATCAAGACACTACTCACATGCCAGACCCTCAAGAGATTTTCTGCCCCAGTGTAATGCTAAAGTTTTCAAATGATCTTCCCAATTAGTCCAAGAGTAGACACCTGTGAAAAACATAGCTAACACTTAACATTGAGGAATACTGCTCACTATGACAGCTAACAACTAGCTGACATCCGACAAATTACACTACCGAGTCAGGGAAGCTGGCTAACTTTATTGTTGTGCCTGGAAACCATTCCTTCTAGAAACACATGTCTATAGTGGCCAGTTTAGTTAAGAAGTCTAAGCTTTCTCTGAAACTGTATCAGCACACAGGGGACTCCCCATGGCTTCTTGTTCAGTTTCTGTTCTGATTCATGCACAGGATCTCCAGAATTAACCCCTGATCTCCCTCAACTGGACCTTGCAGGGATTTTTTGGGGGGGGCCAAAGTATGCCCCGGTACTCGGGTCATACTCCAAGGTGGAATTTTAATTTCTAATTTAAAAAAAATATGATGAAAACGTTAATATTGAGAGGGGAAATTAGTGCATCAGGTATAAATGGTTAGTGGATGACACAAAGAACTAGTTCTCGCTCCTCAATAGTCACTGGTGTGTAAGCAGGTAATCATCTACTTCAACCATTTGGGGATTGCTCTCTTGTGGGGGCTCCTCAAGTCCATGGTGTGTCTCTAGATCATATTGGTAGCTATTTTCCAGGCAACAGGGTATCTGCACTAGTTCAACAGTAGTATGTGTTAGGTACACCATCCCCTTAGCAATCCATTTGGTTTTCTGCCCCTAGATTATGAGGGAAAACAATTTGAAGTTGTTTGTCACTGTGGGACTCAAAGTAGCCCAGTGCCTTGAATGTGAGCAGTGTCCTGAGTGAACTTGAACTCTGGCCAGGCAAAGCAACTGAGGGGCCCGCTCAGATAGATGAATTTTCATATTCTCAACATTTTATTTCTTGGTTAATCACATGTCTGTGAATAGTACTACTTTCATTCTGTCCTGAGATGATTACAGTATAGAAAAACATTACCCCTGAATTTATATGCTTTTTATCTTAAAACAGAATAATTATTAAAGATTTAACTGTGCTATTGAAAAAAAAATATTCATGACTATAATGACAATTCCAAATAATTTTTTTGTTATTTCTCAATATACAGGGTACCTTACCTTGAGGTTACCTTGAAGGTATCCCATAAGTCTGGATCCATCATTCCTGACATCATTTGACGTGTGAATGCGGACTGAATACCTCGTCTGCATTTGTGTATCAATCATAATGGTAGACACATTGAACAGATTCTGTACATAAAATAAATAAAAATAAAAGCCGGTCTCATCATTTTGTGCACTGGTTCCAGACTTATGGGGCACCCTGTATATAAAGTATGTACATGAATAAATGTTGGTACATTATATGCTTCATACCTGAGATATAGTGATGTGATATGTACCTCAAACCTTAGAAATAGCATACTGCCCTTCAACCTATATGTAATTATTAAATTCTCAACAATTTTACTAAATATTAGTATAGATAATAAGTTTAAAGTCAAAATGAAAATCGTCTGGTCATTTGTAACTCATTCTCTATAACATTTAAACTGAACTACTTTTAATGTTTTTTGTCATTTATTTTTGTGTAGTTTCAAACTAATGATGTTGCTAATATTTGCAATTACTCTACTGTATTATGATTAAGATGTTGTAGAGTGAATGAAGCCATGTGGAATTAGTGAGAATAGAGTAGTAGTAGAAGTGAGTGATAAACAATACCTGGATATTCTGTTCAATAAAAATTAATAAGAGTCAGGAAAGTGGCAGGAGCAATGAAAGCCCAGGTTAAAGAGAGTAAGGGAGGAAGAGATGTAGCACGAGCGATATGCTTGTATGGCTTGAACGTGAAAAATAAAGAAGTAGAGCAGTAGAAATGGATAGTCTGAGATGCAGTTGTGATGATAGAACACACTAGACTAATGAATTCAAATGTCGTAGAAAAATGGTGAAAATTTGATAAATTACAAAACCGAATAGTGTGCTGCGATGGTTTTGTAATGTTGAATAACTGAATCCGGAGAAATTGCAGAAGAGACAGTATTTAACAGGAAGAAGAGTAGCATAGGTAGGTCAAGATGACCAGAAATGGCATATGTATAAGGAAATAGGGAATGGGTGTAAACAGCACATGGGACTAGGTGGCAGGGTTTTGTTTTGAGCTTTAGAATAAGTGATTTGTTTGTACATGACAACTCAAAAGGACCACCACCACCATACTCTTCAATACCTTATACTTTTGGGGTTTTAACTTAACAGATATTTATCTACCCACTTCTAGAATATGTCAAGATCTTTCCGAGATACACTATAGACCACCTCCATTTTTACAAGGAAGAATATAAAAACCAAGGGATGGGGAATAAAAACCAATGCATTAAGAGCATTGCAGGAAGACAGTAACAAACTCCAGAAAGGGTACAATGATGTTGCAGTTCAACCTCCAACAAGTGTAAGGTCATGAAGATGGGAAAGGGAGACGAGACTAGATAGCCTCTACATAAAAAAGGAATGACACCTCCTGGAATTAAAGAGAAAAAAAAGACTTAAAAGTGAATATAATTTAACACTGACACCAGACATACAAACACGATAAAATTGGTAGCATATGGGAAGGTGGCAAACATAACAGTATTTAAGAATCTAAACAAGGACTCTTTCAAGAAAATTGACATAGCATATGTGAGGCCAATATTGGAATCTGCTCTTTGTAAAGCACAAAATAAAACTGGAGAAAGCAGCAAGACTTACTGCTTGAATTAAGAGGATTAAAGGAACAGGCTGGGTAAACTCCATTTATTAACTAAACAGGAGAGGAGCAGAGAAGATTACTATATATAGAATACTGAGAGAAATATGCATGTTGGATAAGGGCAGCCTTTTTAAACTGAGTAAAAATGAGACCAAATGTAACAGGTGGAAGCTGCTAACCTTAATAAGTTGAAGAAGCATCCAAAGATATTTGTACCCTTTATAAGTGGTCAACAAGTGGAATGTTAGCGGTTGGACGAGTTAAGAGTAATAAAAATTCAACTTTCCTATCCCATGCCTCATTCTCTTCATCTTATTTCATTATTAGGTGCAGTGGCTTGTTTCATTTAGCCTGTGAAATGTGGATGGTTTGCTGTTCTGATCCACAAACTAGCCCTCACCTCTTTCAGAGAACCTGATTATGATCCTAGTTTTTAGTAGGCTGTATAAGCCTCAGGTTCAGGTGTGTTTAGGAGGCTGTGCATTCCTCAGCACCTAAACACCAGGGAGCTACTTAGGGGACAAGCACAGAGAAGCTAGGAGGAAGGGCATAATGAACTAGACCTTACTCTCTCAGTCACTGTTAAGGAAGCACTGCATCATCAGATCAGGTGAATATCTGGCCTTACGATGCACCGAGGTACTGCCGTGGAAAATTAGCTATAGTATAATTGGCTGAACGACTATCTCGAGAAATTATAGTGTAGTTTAAGGTACTAAAGATTCTGATAAAAATAATAACAAACACTAACATACAACAAAATAAAGTTGCATTAAAATAACTTTCTAGTAAAAATATAACCAGTACTTACTTCTTCTTCAATTTTTCTTTGCCTCTTTCCATCTGACTGGATTGTTTTGTTACTTTCTTCACTAAGATCACGTTTTCTTCGAGTCCTACATCCAATACCGGTGGCTACTCTCTCAAGGATCCTTTCAAGTTGTTGTTCATCTTGTTCTGGCTCAGGTTTTTTATCTACTTGAGTGTCCTCTGCAGATTTGGTTGATCTTCTTTCCCTTAATGATTCTCTAAGCTGCTTTGGAACTTTTTCTGGTGACTGAGATGGTGATAGTGATGGGGTTCTAGATGATGGCTTGACATCAGCATTGGCCTTCTTTGGACGTCCCCGTGGTCTGGGTGCTGGGACAGGAACAGGACCTTTACATGAAGAAACTTCTGACTTATCTCTACTTGATCTTGTTACTGTGGGTTCACATTCTAAAAGAATAGCAGGAGTTTCTGGGGCTTCTTTGCTGTCGTCTATTGCTACCTCTGATTCAGGATCAATGGGTTTTTGACTAATAAAACTTTCTACAGGAAGACTTTTGGAGTTTTCCTCTATAATACTATTGGAGCTTTCTACAGTAAGGCTACTAGAGCTCTCCGTAGGATGACTGCTAGAAGCTTCACTAGGAAGACTGTTAGGAGATTCTCTAGGAAGACTACTGTTATTACTAAGTGATTCAACTTCCAAACACTTCTCATTTCCCTTTTGTTCCAAAGTATCTTTGACCTTGCGTTTCTTTCTTCTAATTGTAGGAAATCCTGTTCTATTTGTTTTCCTGCGCTTTAGTTTCTTTTTCTTTTTTATTGGAGGCGGTTCATTGTCTTCTGTGACTTCTGCTGGAGCAAGTTTATCAGTAACTTTAGGAATGGGCGATCTTAACTCTCTCTTCTTTTTGCGTCTTTTTTGTGGCAACTTGGTTGGTACTTCTTTGGGGCCTTCTTTATCAGACATAAAGCCACTTTGATCACTCTCATACAGTGGCTCATGCTCACTGGGTATATCACTATCTGAGTGAGTCCCAGAACTCTCTTTTTGAGGTTGAGATTCTATTTCAGGCTCGGGGACAACAGGCGGATGTACAACAGGTTCAACTGGTTCCTGAGATTTACTTCCTTCAATAATATTACTTGGGTTTCCTTCATCTGTACCAGAAACCTTGAGAGTAAGAGTATTATCACTTGTATCTTCCACCTTAGGTAGAGGTGTACTTGCAACTTCTTTGAAACCTGGATCTTTGCAACTTTAGGAGATTTTGTTACTGGTGTTTTAACAGATGTATCTTTTTCCTTGGCCTTAGGCAATTCTTTTTCAGTTTTTCCTTTAATTAATCCTGATGTGGCTCTTGTTGCTGCTGCAGGAGTATTAGCTAAATCTACCTCTAATCTGTGTCTTTTCTTTGGGGTAGTAGTCGTAGTACGAGTTGAAGTGGGGACCTCACTGTTTACTCGAGTGACAGGTTCAGTTTTCTCCACTGTCTTGTTCACCTCTGGTTCACTTACACAAATTCTAGTAACTTTGCTACTCTCAGAATCCTCCACAGTTTTAATATTTAAAACATCTGGTATTTGTACTGTTTCGTCAAGTCTAGTACTTTTTGCCACTTGTTCTTCTAATTTTCTCGTTACTGAATTCACTAATAGTATTTCTTCTGGTTTCTTGTTCATATCATCACTGCTTTGCTTAATAATTTTGCTTTCAGTTCTAAGAGATTTTGGTGTTTCAGAGAGCACACTAGGTTTAGGAACTGTCGACTTCTCTGACCGGGGGTCAATTTTATTAATTTTCTCCTTCTCCTCCTTTTCAGTTTTGGTTTCTTTCTCGACACAATTTGCTTTTTCATTTGTTTTTGTTACACTAACTTCACTTTTAATATTTTCAACCTTGGGGGGCTCTGGAGTGGCAGGAACTGCTGTTGAAATGTGGCGGTGTCGTTTTTTCAGAGGCAGCCTTTGTTCATTAGCTTCTGTTCGCTCTCGACCCTAAGTAAAGAAAAAAGGACAAATGGCAACATCTTTAGTATAAACATATCTTAATCAATATTAAATTACATTTCTAATGCACACCACCTTCAGTGTGCTTTCTGTCTCCAGTTATGTGTAAATACTATTGAGTCACAGAATTTGTAAAATAAATTATTACCCCCAAGCACCATCCGTGATCACCAAAGGTTGTGTAAAAAAAATATATACATAAAAATATACATAAAAATATAGAAATAATTATTAAATATACATACATACATACACACACAGTATATTCATTGTTCCCAAATTATAGCATCACACTAAAATATTCTACTTTGCCTTTTACTCATTATTATAAAGTGAATTACTTTACTCAAATATATTTTGATATTACACATAGGTGTCTTCAATTCTTGTGTTCACTCTACTGGACTTGATTAATATAATTACAGTATGAAGAAATTGAATTACCTTGAAACATGGCTTAATAATATCCAAAATAATAGGAAATATTAAAACATCATTTGTGTAGAGGAATCATTCACTGACACGCCTTGGGTTTCTCTCCTCGTACAGTACTTGTAATAACCTTATTCGAGGCTTAGTGACTACTCTCTCAAAACAATTATTCACAGAAAAAGTAGTTTTTTCTGCAGATGAGTTGGTCATTTGGTTATGACTGTGTATATATTTCTCTATCTCTCACTATGACAAAAATTCAAGATTCTCAAGAAATAGTATCAGTGTAATCAAGAAGAATTTAGCTTCATCAAACTTCTTGCTGAATTATCTATCTGGACCAGAAAGAGAAAAAAAGGTATAAATCTTATCTAAGTGACACAGGAAAGACCCGGATGGATAATCTCACGAGAGAGTTGATAACTGAGGGATAGTCAATTGGGATATAACTTCAATTATAATCATTCAGTACACTGTAGCATTTGTTATGGTTACAAGTTATAGCTGAATCTACTGATATTTATGCTGCTTTCATATTCATTTTAAAACGGCTTTAGTGTCATTATTATTGCACTTATTACTGCTACTTTTTGTCTTACTTTGTCAATACAGTATTACCATAATCTATTAATACAGTATTATCATCTATTAATACACTATTATAATGTCAATATAGTATTATCTGTGAAAGTACAGTATTACTGTAATCTGTCAATACAGTACAGTATTATCATCATGTGTCAATACAGTATAGTATTATCATCATGTCAATAGAGAACATTATTATTATTTTCATTAATTTATGCTATAACTGTACAGTATTCAACATTTAGCGTAAAACTGTTAATGCAAAACTTGATCATTCAAAACACTGTGATGTAAAACACAATTCTGGGCCAGTCCGAGGGTCTCTGATCTGTCGTCAACAAATTTAAAAAAAACTTAAAAACTTCAAACAAATGCAAATATGATATATTAGTATGCAAATTATGATACAATTAAATCGATAATAAAATATATATTTAAACCCAAAAAGCGCAAACCTAAATAACACGAAGGCCATCAGGTGATTTGAAAAACATACGATGCGAACCAGGTTCATTGCTATACAGTTTGTGATGCAGAGTTACACTATATTATAGTACAGTATTGTTATTACTTATATATAATTATCATCACTGTTATTAATACAACAATTACTGTTATTATATGTTATGACAGTATCCACCGACATTTATGCATCCAAAGACACTATGCTTCCCTGTAATAGACAGATGAAACTTGTAGATTTTTATATGCTGAATATATTGTAAATGTATCATTTATAAATAGAATTATAGCTTTCTCTAATCCATTCACTATAATTGTAGAGAAGCAAATGTCTTTGACTTGTCTTCCTCACTCCAAATGCTCATGTAATATATCACTTTACAGTCCATTCATCTATCCCTTGATCAACCCTACTCCTTACCTAGTCAACAAGGCAGAATAACACCGCCAGGCCTCACTTAAACCTAAAGAAAAATAAGTTTTTATGGTAAACCTTTTCTATTTCCTTAATCATAAATATTTAATTCAGTGATATTATTATAATGATTAGCTATTTGTCTTAAAATATTTTGATGAAAAGTGGCAACATTAGGATAATACACTAGTCACTGTAAATTCTACTCTTCATATTTCTCCAAGTAAATTATTTAAAACTTCAGCACAAGAATAGCATCTGCACAATTTTAAATCTACAAATCATGGCATCTTTAAAACTAAGTATCATTCATTCTGTAAAAACTTTTCATTATTAAGCAAAACTCTAAAAAAGACTTTGGAAAATATTTCTAGATGCTGATGCCATTACATATTTCTTCATTACCTCACAAATTGCTTCCTTAACATTTTTAAAAGCCAATTTCCTGTATTCATTGCCCTCTTGGACTTGACATACCCGTAAATATAGTACTGATGTTGAGTTAGACAGAGCGATGCCTAGGTATGTTCTATGGTTTTCATTTACCTGACTAATGCACTCACAAGGAACTAAAACAATGTAAAACTTATGTCTAAGAATTTAGAGAGCTAACTTGTTATGAGAACAGTTAAAAGATTGATTAATATCACCACTTTTTCTCAATAAACCTTCACCCATACAGTATTTTACTCATTAATTGTAGTACAATAAATACTTTATCCTCCACCACAATTTAACTTTCTTAATCTCTAGGCAATTTCTAAAATTAAAATTTACTCACCCATATAATTGCATAATTTGTTCATAATTGCATAGTCTAATTCAAAATGCTGTATATATATTTAGATCTTATACTGTATTTAATGCATTTAATACTGTTGAATCTACATTTCCTCTCTTGACTTGTACCAAATTAATCTTTCTGAATTATCCAGGCCTAGGTCTTTCAGTTACAATATTTATCGCATAAATATTTTTGTTTAGTTTTACTGTACTACAAAATTTCTTAAATAATGAATAATCAATACAAAAACTTCTAACTGCTGTATTTCTTCTTGCAAAGAAATCAGTCAAATATATATATACCTGTATGCTGTAATAAGTTAGTTATAGTTATAGTGTTAGGTATAGAGTACAGTGCCATATTTTCAATAAGAAAACAATCTGCAAACTACTTTCCATCTGGGTTTCCATGCATTGCTGGGTGCATAGTGGTTAATGTAGTGAGGACACTATGCCTTGCTGTCCCACCCTAACCTAGCCATGAACCCACAGGCTGTTTCCCCACTATGCTATAGATACAGTACTGTATTCTATCTATATACTGTCCTTTAAATGCTTTGCTGTCTATGGGAACTCCCTATTCTTGAGGAGTTGGCCACGTGTAGGATCTTTCATATAGTATGAATTGTTTAACACTTTTGGAGGAACACTCAATGTATTTGACAAATAATTATGGTGATATACAGTTCACTCAATGCATGTGTATGTCTGATCTTCATAAAATGTTAAAATTTAAATAGCATAATTTTATTCCAGAATAAATTATGACTGGTCAATAAACAAATTCTTTTAGATCAAGGCATGTTTCCTCTGAGTTTCAGACAACTCACATCTTTAAACATGCTTGGGTTTTATTGACAAAAGAAAAACTAGGCAGAGCA
The DNA here is from genome assembly GCF_040958095.1 of Procambarus clarkii. NCBI lineage: Eukaryota > Metazoa > Arthropoda > Malacostraca > Decapoda > Cambaridae > Procambarus > Procambarus clarkii. Next base: position 13,646,426 of record NC_091190.1, on the reverse strand, counting down.
GGGATAGGTGAAACTGCTCTATAAAAGAAAATACACTACTGTACTTACATATAATTAGAGTAATTTTTCAAGATGATATCTTACCTGTTTTGGTACTTCTTGTAATTTCTTTTTTCTCTTGCTTAATGCTTTCTCCTTGCCACTCTCCCCTTCTGTTCCCGATTCTCTGTCACTCGTTCTGGTCTTTTCACTGCCTCGTCTTTTCTTGGCTGCTAAAGATACTTTCCTTAAGCGAAATATTGAAGGTAAAAGTATCTCACCGGGTTTAGTTTGCTGAAGGATTGGGATTTTAGATATTGAGCACTGCTGAATGCCTTTTGTTAGATCTTCCAAGTCAGCAAGAAACACTGGGTCCACAATATTTTTATGCTTACTTTTGAAATGCTTTGGCTTCTTTTTCTTTTTTCTGTGTATCTGTTTAAATGATAAAGTAGCTGCACAAAAGGATGGTTTTCCACTTTCACTCTTGACTCTGGTTTTCAGATCTTGACTCCCATACACTTTTTCAAAAATAGCTGGCAATTCTTTTTTCCTTCCCCTTTTTCTTTTCCCTTCCAGAGGTATACCTTCACTATTATACTTTGGTTTAAGAAGTTTTTTCTGATGCTTTCTCTCAGCTTCTTGTAAGTTTCCAAAAGGAAGGTCATGAAATGTATAAGGATCACTGAAGGGTTCAATGGAACCTTCAATATCCTCAACTCGGACAGATAATTTATCAGATTTTTCACTATTACGAACTTTTTCATTTATAATTTTATGCATTATTCTTTCACTGAAACACTTTTTGCTAGCTGCAGTGGCAGGTAAATTACTGGACATATTTACTTCCTCCCTTTTAGGATATTTTCTTGGCCGACCCACTGGCCTCTTTCCCTTTAAACGTTTGTCTTGTGTGTTTCTATGATTAAAATTCACAGAATTGGATGGCTCAAAACTGGCTACATGGGTTTCAGGCTTGGCACTAGAAAGATTGGCACTGTCTTCAGCACAAGACTCTGCATTGTGCTCACTTTGTACTTTGTTTATCTGTGGTTCCTGGAGGGGTACACTGGGTTCTAACACTGGAGGGATCTTTTTGGGCCTGCCAGGTCCACGTCTCAACGGAGGGATGGGCTCTGGAGGTGGAGGAAGGTCCTCAGCATCTATACCATGATTCCACTTATCAACACCACACATACCCAACACAGTGGGCCACAGGTGCACTGGATCCAAGTTCACTTCTATAACACTTAAAACTATCAGAGTCTTCTGGGAGTTTTTGAGCATTCTCCTTGAAATCTACTACAAATGGTCCATCCACACTCTTTGGTCTTTTATTTTTAGATCCTTTAGGTCTCCCCCTAGGTCGCTTAGGTCTATCTTCTTGTTTTTTTGGTCTTCCTGGTCCTCTTCTTTTAAGAGTACCTTGTTCCTCAAGGCTAGTTCGCTTAGCATTATCTGCTTGCAATATTGGGGGAGGATCTACTTGACATTTTAGAGCTGGCATTTGGGGAGAATTTGGAGAATCATAATCATAATGAGGTGAACTTAACAAATGAGGAGGAGTAACAGCTGGTAATAAGGTAGGAGGTGGAGGAGAATCTTGAGAAACCAAAGTAGGAGAATATGGCCGATTGTGGCTTCCTGAGCCATCGACAGACTTGCCCGCACTATACAATGGAGAATGGTGGTGAGGTGGGGAACCAATGTGATGCAACGGAGAACCACTCACTGACTGTATGCCGCTGTCTGGAGACACATTAGAAACATTACAATCTAATGGAACGTAGCTTTCAAGTTCTGGCATGGGAGGAGGATCTAGATCTTCTTCTTGATGAGCATCCTTTCCCATTATAGGCCGAGGGGGCCTTCCTCTTCTTCTTTTATCTCCATGAACTCCATCATCACGATTTCTTGAGCCTGTTTCAGTTCTTGGGCTCCTCGATGTCCGTTGTTGATGCCCTAAACGGCTCTGACCCTGCTGTTGCTGCGAGTGCTGCTGATGACGAGACCGATTCCTACTTTCCACATCGTCCAGGTCATCCAGCAGTACTGTGTTGAACTTGAGAGCGGCTTCTTCACCCACAATGGCCATGGAATTAATAGCTTCCCGAACAATAACATCTGGTAAGTCATCATCATCGTCATCACCAGCCACATCAGAACCGTGCTCATCTCCCTCAGTGTCAGAGCCTGTCCGAGACACTACAACATCATCTGTGAACCCATCAAGTGACACAGACGACCCATCTTGGTGACCACTACCACTGCTTACATCTGGTAGTATTGCAGCCAAATCTTCCTGGTCCAGCACCTGTAAAACAAAACAGATCAGAACAATTGATCAATTTTCTGGTAATGTATCAGCACCTATGAAAAGACATTTGGTCAATCATTTCCTGAGCACACTGAAAGCTATCAGGCAAGATCACCAAATACTATAACTATATGAAATACCTTTTAATACCTAATAATCCTATGTATGATAAACTAAAAACATAGGTCTATAATGGTGATCCCCCATAATAATGAGTTATACATATTTTTAGGAAATATGCAGATTAGAAATGTAAAAAAAAAAAAAAGGGGGGGGGGGGGGAAGAACAGATTTGAAACTTTAAAGAAATATATTTGTTCATTTAACTAAGGCAGGTATGGGAAATCCCCAGCTCTTACTGTGGTACAGCACTGTAAATGGTAAAGTTGCCAGAATTAGTTACGAGAAGAACAAAACCACAAAAATGTCACAAACTCTTTGAATATACAGTACTGTACTTCAATACAGTAACATACTGCAAAATTAAAGTTAAAGGAAAAATATTATATTCATTTTTCATATCAAATTAAAGGGATCATATTGTATTTAATCCTCTTTTTGCTTCAGGCACATGTTTGGTCCTTATACTGCAGGGTGACAGAGGTAGACACCCAGTTGGGTACACTATAGGTAATAAACGATGTGTCTGGACACCAGCACCAAAACTGGGCTGTTTCTGGTATCCGGACATCAGAACTCAGTACTGTACTGAACATGAACCTTCAAACTAATTTAAAATACAATCAGTGCACTCTAAAAACATCATGCTACCTTGCATATTAATATCAGACCTTAACGGTTATGGTTCCCAAGGAATCCTCCACACTGCACTCTATAAAGTTACTGTACTTATTGACAAAATAAATTTTACTGCCCATAAAGAACCAGTAAATCACCATAAGTGAAGCAATTGAAGTACAGTACTGGGACTGACACAAAGCTCTCAAACTGCACTCCTTGGAAAGGAGATGTGAGAGAGATCTCATGATATACACATGGAAAATACTCGAAGGTCAGGTTCCAAATGTAAACAATAAAATTACAACATGCTGCAATGAGAGACATGGTAAGAAGTGTAAAATAAGTCCACTAAAAAGTTGGGGTGCCATAAACACACTAAAGTTCAATGTATACATCAGAGACCCATAACTTTGTAATCTGTCAACAAATTTAATAATGTCACTGAACAACAGTGGAAACTTTCAAGCTGGAACTGGACAAGTCTATGCTCGAGTTACCAGAGCAATCTGGCTGTGATGGTTACTTAGATTTTAGGGCAACCAAGGCAAACAGGACTAGCCACAGGCCAGGCTGCCAGGTTGCAGGATTACAAATTTCAAAATTGTCACCAGATTATTAATAGGTCAACAGGTAATCAAGTGAAAATTTTAAGATAACCATAAGCCAAGCGGACATTACCAGTTAATCATTTAATTTCTTCTAATTTTACCTGCAACCCGTCATGGTCGCCGGAGATCTGGGAGAGGTGGTGGGCGAGGCGAGAGATTTGCTCCTCATCGTGGTCTATGTGTGGATGAGCAGCCGGGGCTGATGCAGCCACTGCCACAATTCCCACCACGCCACCTGCCCGCTGGTACACAGACGCCACCGGCACTCTCATGTCGCCCTTTACACCGCCACCCTGCAAAATTAAGTTTGAAGAATAAGTACAACGACCAAATCACTTAACGCCACATTACACTGAAACAAACGTGCAGTAATAAAATATAAAAAATTGCCAAAAGAGGATTACAGAGGCCTAAATCATAATGGGAAATGCTGGGTTGTGGGAAAAACATAAAAGAAGGCCTATACATTTCATTGTAAAACATTAATTTAATTAACCTATAGATTTCCAAAATATTAACAAGGGTATTGCAGATTTCTCAATTGCTAGAGAAATACTGTATACCAAATCTGTAGTAATAACGGTTACCAATTTCCAGTTGTGTACTACCTAAATGAACACTGCAGAGTTGCAGATTGCATTAGATGGGTAATACACTACAGTATCTAAATACATTTCTTGTTCTATTACTGTACTTTTTTTTATACACAGCATATTAATTATAGGCGTTGTTAATTGTTAATTGAAGGCCTAGTCAACGACCGGGCCACGGGGATGCTAAGCCCCAGAAGCACCTCAAGGTAAGGTAGGCTTACTGAGCATGACTCTCTCATATTTTACACCTGTCAAGAGAAAGTTGATCACATTTTTAAAAACTTTTTAAAAACAACACACACAGTACTGTATGCAGTACTGTAGTTACATACACAATTAGATATATTGTATTTTGATGACAACTAATTAAAAAAATGTAGCTTTAGTCCCTTTATTAGGTATAGTCTATCTCACAATATAAGCAAAAAACAAATACAAATTTACACCCACATAAATGGGTAGATTCTTTCATCAGATGCCTCTGTTCACCTAGTAGTAAATTGGTACCTGGTTGATGGAGTTCTGGGAGTTCTTCTACTCCCCAAGCCCAAACCGAAGGCCTGGCTTGACTTGTGAGAGTTTGGTCCACTAGGATGTTGCTTGCAGCGGCCGGCAGGCGCACATACCCACCACAGCCCGGTTGGTCCGGCACGTTTGACCGGAGCTTGACAAGCAGCCATAGGCTGCATCCTGGGAATGTATGTATGTAGTGTGTGTGTGTGTGTGTGTGTGTGTGTGTGTGTGTGTGTATGTATAATTACCCAAGTGTAATTACCTAAGTGTAGTTACAGGATGAGAGCTATGCTCGTGGTGTCCCATCTTCCCAGCACACTTTGTCATATAACCCTTTGAAATTACTGACGGTTTTGGCCTCCACCACCTTCTCACCTAACTTGTTCCAACCGTCTACCACTCTGTTTACAAAAGTGAATTATGATAACTACCTCTAACTTAAACTTCACCACTATGGTATCCGAGGCCTTCTTCTTGAGGTTACCTTCTACTGTATGCAAGAAAAGACAACTCCATCTATGCCATTAAGGAATTTCTTTTGGTAAAATATCGATTCTAAAATTTCTTGTTACATTCCAGAATTTGGGGTAATTAGAAAAGGGAGGATTACAAATTGATATCCATTTACATTATTTTTAAATTGTAATGGCTGTTAAGCATACAGATTAAAAAATATGTAAGTACAAAATACAATGAGTAAAAATTCAGTCTTATTACTATTCGTCATACATCCTCGAAAAGCTGCGTCTGAGTTTGGGTTCCGGGAATTTTTTGTTTTTGTTTTAATGTAATGGCTCGGTGGCATTAACAAGTTTGAAGACCCCGGGGAGGCGAGCGTGTGCAGGTCTTGCATACTGACCGGGCACTCCACAAGATGGTAGGAGGGAGGGGGCAGGCAGGGAGGGAGGGTGGTGGGTGCAGCTCGGGAGAGGAAATACTGGGAGGGTTGATCACACTTGTCACCGCTCCCAAGGTTCAGCCGGGCGCCACCATTGTTTTTACTCATCACCTCGGTTCCTCTTGCTGTTCCTGGAACACACACCCGCTACCACACACACACTACTGGACACCATTGGATGCCTTGATGGGCTTTACTCCCTATCCTAATATACACGAATCTTAATCATTTTCACGATGACTCGTTAGGTCTCTTCCCCTCCTCGTTATCAAGAAGGTGAACCATGAGCAAGCCAATAAAACATGACAGCTCAAGAAATGACGGCCGGCCTACCTTTAGGCTACTTTGAGGTGGTTCCGGGGATTGATATCCCAGCGGCTCCGGGCCTCTTGGTTGGTGGTCTCGTCAACCAGCCTCTTGAGATGAGTTTGCAGGAAGTGGAAGGGAAGGCGGGGATATTTATCACCTTAACACATCTTTAATACCTCCATGTGATCCCTATCGTCAACAGCGTCTAAACCAAGGAGCTTCACTGGACTTTAAGCTAATTTGAATGTATGCTCAGATTAATGAACATCGGCTCCGACAGATTAGGTGGGTTCGTCTAGATGCAGGCATTCATGGTAAGGCAATCCTTGGAGTTGGTAAGCATGTCTTTAGGATTGATTGGTTGATTGATTGAAGGATTGATTCGCCAATGACGCTTGAAGGAAAGATTACCGACTACGGCTTTCAACAATTTAATGCAATTGTTAAAACATATAAATTAAAGAGATTACTGTACTTCAGAACTAGAAGAACTGTGAAATGCCCAAAGACCTGAAAGTTGAAGTAATAAAAGGTGTAACAACTGTTGTAATAATAGGTATTCGTATAGTCAACACAGTAATGGGACCAGACAATGTGATAATAGTCATTGCTCAAATTCTCCTTGGCACACCCCCCCCCTTTCCCACAGTCCCACGCACCCCCCACAGTTTCACCCCCCCCCCATCCCTTACAGACCCACGCACCTCCCATCCCCTCTAACCCCCCCCCCACAGTCCCACTTACACCCCTTACTCTCAATAGTTCCACACACATACACACCCGACTTCCCTAGTTCCACGCATAAATCCCCCATACCTATTCCGCGCATATAACCCACGTTCCGCGTTCTCACCCACGTTCCTCGGACATAACCATCCTCCCACCCACGTTCCGCGCACATAACCATCCTCCCACCCACGTTCCGCGCACATAACCATCCTCCCACCCACGTTCCGAGCACATAACCATCCTCCCACCCACGTTCCGCGCACACAACCATCCTCCCACCAAGTTCCGGGCATAAAACCTCCCCTACCCGCGTCCTTAGACTACAGTACACCTCCACTAACAATCAGCCGCTGGCGGCACCTGGATGTAGCAAGACTTGTTTAGTATGGAGGTAGAAGAAGTTGACTGGCGTGGTGGGAGGCTCTCAACACGGTGCCCTTCATCAACTGACCTCGTAGTGTAACCTTGCGAGGGCAGACACAGCACCACTAGTCCCTCAAGGTCACTCACCCCCCTTCAGCTGTCTCTCCACTCCCCCTGGCTCGCCTCCTCTCTGGTACCTACACACCATTTTGCTTGTCACTTAACTTATTATCTATCTATCTAGAGACTCGGGACTGATAGATGCCTACTATTACTACTATGTCTCTCTCATGACATGGTCCAGGAGGGACCAGAACGCGTGTATGCACATACACACGAGATAGAAGAGATGGGCCTTAAAAAGCTGAGAGGTATAAACGCACCAGTTACGGGCTATTCATGTCCCGTGCCACCTATTGGGTGGCTTAATCTTTATTAATCAATCAAACGCACCAGGAGACTAATTACTTGCAGGCGGGGGCCCTAGAGGTGAACGAAAAGGTAAGAGTGTGGGCCCCGCCCCGCACATGCTCAACTCAGGAGACGTAACTACATATTACACACAATTGGAGTAATTGATGCTAGACGAAGATGAGATGTTCAGCAGAACAATAAAACCAACAGTGGAAGCTGGACACACCAAACACAGGGATGCACGAACGCACCACTACACTGAGAACACTGAACAGGTGAAATTACCAATAGATAGGGAGGAAGCCGAGGTTAAAAGTAAGTCTGATGCACAAAATAGGAGGGTCGCCTTAGACGACTCTACCAGCACAAAGCCGTCAATAAAGATGTTACTAATGATGATAAACCTATATGCACTCACGCGCACTCAACATCAATGCTCTGGGGAAATAATGTCCTTCATCTGTTGTTTCTAAAATTAAGAAAAATAATCAAGAGTAAGAAAGCAGTAGCTAATACAATATCAATCAATGACAAGATGAGATCAACGCTTGTGTGATCCTGAGTTATCTGAAGAGTGATCTTGCACAATGTATTGACAACCCTGCACCAAGACGTGCCTGTGTGGGGGGTAAATGGAGCATTTCACACACTATAAGGACGCCGTTCATGCTCAAGCAGCCACAGGGCACCGCTCCAGTGCCAGGTAAGTCCACTACGGGCTCACCATAGCCCGTGCTACTTGGAACTTTTGTTCCGAGTAGCTGAATCTAAAACAACAACTAGACAGGACCGAGGCCATTGTGCTGGGAGCCTTGATCAAAGACTTTGCTAAACCAACGCTCCTGTGCCCTTGAAACAGTCCAAGTGACTTCCTGTTGGACATGTGACCTTTGATCCAGGGAAGAACCCATCTACCAACATCAATTTTGGCCAGTTTACTCCCCATGACACGGCGCTTGTCAAGGCCAACCCCAGCCTTCATATTAAGGAAGGTGGTGTAGGAGGAGTTCCCAGTGTGTGGAGCAAGGAAGGTGGCTAATGTGGAGACAGGAAGCTCAGGATACTATGCATAACACAGGTGTTTATGCATAGTTACTTTGCGAAATAATCATTACTATAGATCGATGTGATGTCTGTGAGTCAGTCTTGAATACGAGTCAGCGATGTGAGAATATGTTGACGGACATGTGACTACACGAGGTGTGACGACATATCACATACACGCCACATCTCCACATGCTGGCGGGAAGGAGAGCCGTGTATGTTGTCACTGTTGGGGGATAACTGAACCTTTTCTATTTTAATTTTCAATAACAGACATGTTTTATTATGTTATTAGTATCATTACAGAGCCTACCCTGGCGCGAACTTCACAACAGCACTCGTCAAGTTGATATACCAAAGGTATCACCTATACATTCATAAGTTGCCAACTTAAGACACTGCGGCCCTCAACCGGAAAACAGCAAGCTTCCCGTGGAAGATCACGAATCTGCCGACCTTCAACTACTTCCCGTGTTATTAAGACAGCTTTCTCGGTCTCCGTTGTAGGGAGTACAGTCAAGGTGTCTTACGGCAGTGTCACTATGTGAAGGTTATGGTGCACGGTGTGCCAGTGGCCCTGGCCCCTTCAACCCCTCTCCCACCTCAACCCTTTCCCAGATCTCTACCCCCCTCCCCCTCCCATGCACCACCCACGTGTCAATAATGATCCCCCCCAACACCCACGTGTCCATAATGAGCCCCCCCCCTACCTAAGCCGACGCGGGCGTCGTATCCTCCCCGCCACAAAGGCCATGATTTACGAGCGAGCCAGTCTGCTTGTAACCCCCGCCCTCCCAAACCACAACACATGACTGGGTAACAATGGTATGTACAGCACAGACCAGCGTCGCCACCCCTCGTCACTTACTACCTGTACACACGCCACCCACACCCCACTCTACATCACCCCCACACCACCCACACCCCACTGGACCCCCTCTACACCACCCCATCCTCTCCAGGACCTCTCACTACCCACTATTCTCCAATACTTAGTGCATAGCCGTCACCCGCCACTACAGCAGTACTGTGTACACTAGTGCCGTAGTGGGAAGGGGGCCTTGTTACACACACACACACACACACACACACACACACACACACACACACACACACACACGCTATACCACTCAGTTAAGATGCAAAAAAATATAAATTTATATTACTGTATGTTCATTGCTAGGATGAGATGACTGTTTTCTATGATATATATATTACTGAGGCTTGGGGTGTTTTCTGCCCCAAGTTGTGTGGTAGTGATTGACAGTGAATTATAATCTTTATGAACATTGTGTTGATCAGTGAATATGATTATTAGCGTTATTTAATGTGTGGGCGACTTCCACGTTAATTTTGCTTTATTGCCGTGGAAACGTCACTATTACACAATGTACATATATTGTAGCTTATGTTATTTTTTGCATTTTCATTTTTTTCATTTTACATTTTCTTTTTGATTTATACAAATATTTTGTCTTACGTTAGTTACTACGGAGCATCTTGGGAGCACATATTTACTCAGGTTAATGACCATTAAGCTGGATAATCTAACTAGGTTTTAAGTTTGATTATTTGATTACTTAGTGATGATATTTTTATTATTATTATTATTTTCTACCACAGACGTAGCCACACATTTACAATGCTAACCAACATATATACATTTTCTTCTGTCCTCATGGACAGGGTGAGAGGTCTGTCAAACATATAGTTCAGAGATTTATTGAACAATCAACCACAGAAGGTGATTGTAATGCCTTTAAAATGCTAGGCTAAGCTACATACGTATATATAAATATACAAACTTATGTATGCTACATAAAAGTGTTCGATGTGTCTTTTACATAGTGTCATTAATGTGCATTAACAAAGGTGAAGATATTGTGGGATATAATTATGACTTGAGGTTATCTTGAGGTTATCTTGAGATGATTTCGGGGCTTTTTAGTGTCCCCGCGGCCCGGTCCTCGACCAGGCCTCCACCCCCAGGAAGCAGCCCGTGACAGCTGACTAACACCCAGGTACCTATTTTACTGCTAGGTAACAGGGGCATAGGATCCAAAACATTATTTCAATGATTGCCTTGTGACTTTACATTGCCCCTTTTATGTGTATTTAATGGCTTGATAAGATTTACTATTTCCTATAGTGCATATTTATGGCTATAGATGAAAAGTGAAGCTGTCATTACCATTGCACTAAAAAGTAGTCTTCTGTATAACTAGGCTACAGAGTACTTACTGTATATAATGATTTTGCTTATCAGATGTTTGTACATATATATTTTTACCTATTCGCTTCCCTCCTTTTCTTGTGTACAAGTACTGTGGATAGGCTGAGATGGTGGTCCCTGTACCCCGCTGTCTTAAGAGGTCACGGAAATGTACTACAGTACAGAGGAGTGGGAATAAACTATCAGGGGTAAGCGCCATGATTGATGAAGATTAAGCCACCCAAAAGGTAGCACGGGCATGAATAGCCCGTAAGTGGCGGCCCTTTTGAGCCATTACCAGTATCAATAGATGATACTTGAGATCTGTAGAGGTGCAATTGCACCCTGCGTGACGGGAGATGTCTCCCGTGGTAAGCGCCAAGCCCTTACCACTATATAGCACTTGGAAGGGGTCAGGATAAGGTTTAGGGATGGGACGGGGGGGAAGGAATGGTGCTATTCCTTGCCTCCGCCCATCTAGCCCCAGCACCCCCCCCCCCACCCTACAACCACCCACCTAGCCCCAGCACCCACCCACCCCACAACCACCCACCTAGCCCCAGCACCCACCCACCCCACAACCCCCCCACCTAGCCCCAGCACCCACCCACCCCACAACCCCCCCACCTAGCCCCAGCACCCACCCACCCCACAACCCCCCCATCTAGCCATAAACTGCGCCTGGCAAACTAGTAATCAACAGCCACACCGAAATTTCGCGTCATCGAAAATTTGCCACCAACCACTACAATGGGAGATTCATGCTTCCTGTGGACCCCACCATTAAAAGACCCGCCGCCAGTACCACCCGAAGCACAAGCAGCAACTCCAGTAGCAGTAGCAGTAGCAGCAGAGGACAGAAGAGCAGCAGGAACCCTATTTTCAGTTTCATGACGACAATCATGAAATACATTGAGCACAATGTGAGCAGAGATTATCAGGGGACCAATTAGAGGATTAATCACCTCAGCCAACCTGCTTGGCTCGTGTGTATTTTTCTATTGATTTTGTAAATTACGTGATGGAAAAACTATGAGTTATATTTAATTTTGTATCTATATAAAACAGCCACGAGCGCACATTTCCATATATCTGTTTATTCATTTACGCTGAAAAATATGAGTAATATTCAAATGTGCATCAACTCATATATTCAGACCCGTCACTCAAATCTACTTTCAATATACCAGTTTTGGGCAGCTAGGCTCCCAAACCTGCATCATACTCACCCTCACTTGGGGACACGCAACACATGCTCCACACACCTGCGAAAGGAAACAAATATTTTAAATTAAAAAAAATCATATATGTGACTACATGCTATGTAAATTTACAGCGAACGAAGGAGTATAAGAGAGAGGCAAGACATTGAAAAAAGGCAAGGAAGACGGGAGGGAGTAAAGATTTAAGGAGGAAGATGAGTGAGAGGAAACAACATGAACTCACACACACACACACATGTCAATAAGGAGGTGGCAGAGATCCCACGTATAAAAAAAACATGCCTAACGAAATGTTCAAGAAACGCAGAAGTTTGCAACGAGGCTCGATCTGTGTCATGGGTTACGAAGGTTGAAAGAGCTCGGGTTAACGAGGAAAGATAATAGGATAGAGAAGGGAGGGAGAGAGGGAGGAAGATGATATGATACAAAACACGTAACTATATGCCACGCAGCCACACACAGTTTGGGATATTTTAAGCGGTCATATTAGAATGTTTTATTGAGCTGATTTAGACAAGGGCAGGGCAGGGCAGGGCAGGGCAGGGCAGGGCAGGGCAGGACAGGGCTGGGCAGGGCAGGGCTGGGCAGGGCAGGACAGGGCTGGGCTGGACAGGGCAGGGTAAGGGCAGGGGAGAGAGAACGCTATCAACCCCACACAGCCCCCACAGACACACACACACAGCCAGTCAGCAGTCAGCTTTAAGCAGCACCAACTAACAAATAATGGCAAGCACACCCGCACGCACACTCCCATCACCACCACCCACCAGTCACCCCCTCATTTGTCCCTCCAATACCACCCAACCACACCCATAACCACCACCTCCCCCCCCCTCCCACCCCTCCCAAAAATTTCACCAGGCGAGCCAATCATAAGCATTTGTGCTTAGTAAACATCAAACAACAGAACCCGCCTCCCTCAAATCAAATAAGAACTCAACATGCCACCACCAGGTACTAAACTACCAGAAGACAGAACAAGGTACAAGTGCCAACAGGTAATCAAACACCATCACACACACGGCATCAAATACGACACAGCCTCAGAAGGTGCCACACCAGCACCCACCACCAACACTACCACACCTGACGGCGGTCAGCACAGCCTCCTGGGGCGACCTGTCTCTCTACCACCGACCTGTCCTGCCCTCTGCCTTTTACCGGCCTGCGGGCCGCTCCAAAGCAACACAGCCTAGTGGACCAAACTCTCACACGTCAAGCCTGGCCACGGGCCGGGCTTGGGGAGTAGGAACAACTCCCAGAACCCCATCAACCAGGTAACCACATCTCCCCCCACACACAACCACCATTCAATGATCCTTGCACGAGTCTCTCACTCCTCCAGCCCCCCCTCCCCCCCATCCTCAAGAGACCCTCACCCGCGCCGCAACACACTTGAAATTGAACCTTCCTATCAGCCACACACGATCCCAAGATGACACACTGGCTGAGAGGAGCAACAAGGAAGAAGAAAAGTGGACTGAAAAGTCTGATTGACGCCAGGCACGCGCACATCTTAAGGGGCCTGTGGCTGAGTGGACAGCGCTCGGGACTCGTAATCCTTGGGTTCGAGTAATCCGCCGGGTTCGATCCCCCGGCTGTGGCGGAAACAAATGGGCAGTTTCTTTCACCCTGGTGCCCCCTGTTACCTTGCAGTAAATAGGTACCTGGGAGTTAAGACAGCTGTTACGGACTGTTTTCTGGTGTGTGTGTGTGTGTGTGTGTGTGTGTGTGTGTGTGTGTGTGTGTGTGTGTGTGTGTGTGTGTGTGTGTGTGTGTGTGTGTGTGTGTGTGTGTAAAATCTGTTGATTGATTGACAGTTAAGAAGCGGGCCGAAAGAACCAGAGCTCAACCCCCGCAAGCACAACTAGGTGAATACACACACACACACACACACACACACACACACACACACACACACACACACACACACACACACACACACACACACACACACATTCTATCACACAGCCAAGCACCTAAGCACGCACGAACGAACGCACGTGCGAGTGCGCTTGCGTGAGCGCTTGCACACCCTCCACATAACACGCGCGCACACAAATCCCCCCCCCTCCCCTCCCCCCGTACGGGAGTCGTAGTCCCAAAGACCCGGATTCGATTCCTGGCCGAGGCAGAAACAAATGGCGACAATTTCTTTCACTAGATACCCCTGCTCACCTAGGTTATCTTGAGATGATTTCGGGGCTTAGTGTCCCCGCGGCCCGGTCCCTGACAAGGGGAACACCAACCAAAATTTGCCTCAGATCAGCCACGGGCACATTAAAATATTTGTTCCGTGTCGGGGTAATGAAGTAATACATCTGAGAGTTGCTGGGGGGAAGGCTGAAGGAACGCGGGGACACAAGAGCTGTAGTTCTACCCTAGGAAGCACCATTAGGTAAGCTAGACGAGTATATACCCAAGCACGCGCGCACACACACACACACAGTAGTTAGTAAATGGAATGCACTAGGAAGTGATGTGGTGGAGGCTGACTCCATACACAGTTTCAAATGTAGATATGACAGAGCCCAGTAGGCTCAGCAATCTGAACATCAATTGACTGACGGTTGAGAGGCTGGACCAAAGAGCCAGAGCTCAACCCCCGCAAACACAACTAGGTGAGTACACACAGGTGATAAACCCAGCAGGATAAATAAACAAGTCCAAATGTTTACCATAAAGTAATATTGTAAATGAGAAATGGCTGTTATCACTGATCAACTGGAACAAACCGGAGAGCAGACAGCAACACCCCTAGTGGGTGAAGAGCGCGCTCGGTAGGCGCGTACAGTAGCCCCCAGATAAACACCAGTCATGCAGTATATGCATATAAATACTATGCCAAAAGGAGCTGTAAACTATAAGCACAACGAGAACCAGAGGTTTACATGTGAGGTCACAGAATACAATACAATACAGAGACGAAAGAGAGGGAAGAACAATGAATAATGGAGTGTTATAGCAAGACATAATTTGAGAAACAGGAACTATAGATACAAGTAGGGTGGGAGTCCTTACATCAAACTGTCTAGGTGAACCTAGATTCCGGGAAGATAGCTAGCAGGCCACACCTACACCTGCCCTGAATTAAGAGGCGCTAGTAAAGGAGAAAGAGAGAGAGAGAGAGGAGTGAATACAATAAATTATTAGGATAAGAGAGAGAGGGGAAGGAGGGAGAAGAAGAGGACAAGGTAGGGAGGGTACCCTCCTCCTGGCGCATATTGGACAAGTTTTTACCCAGTGGTGGCCACCACACCTATTAATCCCCAGGTTACATCCCGCTATACTCCCGCCCGCAACGCTTGCTACACACCTGCTCCTCATGCACCACCTGCTCCTGCTCCTGCTGCTACACTTTTTTAACTCCTGCATCACCTTAATCATCTGCTGCTGCTGCTCCTACGTCTATTTTTTCTGCTGCTACTACACCTGTCCATGCTTCTGATCCAGCTATTATAACTACTGCTGATGCTACATCAGTTCTGCTCCTCGTGTTATTGTTCCTGCTACTTTTGCTGCTAATTATGGAATCTGAGTTCTGAGTTGAACAATAGGACATGTGCTCACATTCAGTACTACCTGCTGCTTCTGCTTCTATGCCTTCTGCTACTGCTCCCACACCTGCTCATCAAGACACATGTTGAGCTTTTCATCTACGATCATCACCCACTCTTGCTACAGCTACTCATTTTATACAATAGCCACTACGCAAAAGGTAAGGGGGGTGGGGGCGACAGGTGGCCTCTCACAGGTGGGGTGGGGGAGGGGTGACAGGTGGTGTTATGAGGCGTGTCTGAGTTAGACAGGTGTGAGGGGTGAGGATCCTGGTGCTGGGACGCCAGCCCCCCTCCCCCCGCCCCCTCATTATATCTGCCACCGTCTGCCCTAGAAAATAAACTGAACAACAACAATCGCGTCTCCAGCACCTCTTACCTTGTCCCCTCCCTCCCTCCCTCATCCATCCCCTCTCCCACCCCCTCATCCTCCACCTCACCCTCACACTCCCCCCCCCCACCCCATCCCTCACCCGTTCGGCATGTCTCACCTTTCAACCACTCACACACTTCACTTGTTTTACAAAAGCCGGGTTCTTGATGTATGGGTTCTCGCTCTCTCTTGGGTCATCGACAGTGTTTGTTCTCCTTGTTGTTAATGCTATTATTGGGTTATAATACGCATATATCTTTGTTATTATTAGTTAACATTATTATTGTTGCTGTTATTGCTAATATTATTTACTACCCACTCACGAGACGGGGATCGGGCGCATAATGACTAAACGCTGCTAGTATTACTGAAGCGTCTAGGTCAAGACCGTCTTGAAGGTGGAGGTCAAAGCACTCGGAAATTCTTGAGACAATCACTGGCAACCATTTAATATATATTAAACTCAACGCATCACAAGCTCATCTGTTGTTGAACACCGCAATACGACGTGGGTACTAAGGCAACCGCCACGGTATATGGACCAAGGGGACAAGAGCCCCCAGGAATCTTCAAGAAGTTCACCTTACCTTAAGATGCTTCGCGGGGTTTAGCGTCCCCGCGGCCCGGTCGTCGACCAGGCCGCCTCCTTGACCAGGTAAGCTAAACGTCTTAATTGCAACTAAAGTGTTTCTACAAGACGAAGGTTTCCAACTCATCAAACTGGAGTGGCAGGGTTGTAAGGCTAAGTAAAGGTCTTGCTATGCCAGCATGCTTCACCCGGATCTAAGCAGAGGCGCCTTGGGATTCCTCACCTGTTTTACATGAGGCATAAGCATGCGGGTCACAGACGTCGTTAAGCCCAGACAAGGTCAAGGGTTACTTGACCATTACCTAATTCGAATATAAAGATTCTGGTCACGTGTATAATAAATGTTGGGAGCCACTGTGACACGGGGGTGAACAGCTCCAGGCTCCTGCCTTCCACAACAATGTGACGCATTATGCCTAGCGCCATCCTCACTGTACCTGGCTGGGGAACACCACCACCACGACACCCTGGCTCCACCCTGCCACGGGCTCCACCAACCTGGCACGGGCTCCACCCTGGCACGGGCTCCACCCTGGCACGGGCTCCACCCTGGCACGGGCTCCACCCTGGCACGGGCTCCACCCTGGCACGGGCTCCACCCTGGCACGGGCTCCACCCACCCACGGGCTCCACCCACCCACGGGCTCCACCCACCCACGGGCTCCACCCTGGCACGGGCTCCACCCTGGCACGGGCTCCACCCAGCCACGGGCTCCACCCACCCACGGGCTCCACCCACCCACGGGCTCCACCCACCCACGGGCTCCACCCACCCACGGGCTCCACCCACTTTCCTCCTCACCTTCACCTCATTCCCACCCGCACTGTTTTGGGGTTTACGTAATATATTAGGTACATGTGTTGAGCTTTACGGGCTATTCATGCCCGTGCCACCTCTTGGGTGGCTAAATCTTTACCAATCCATCTAGCTACACCATGCTAACACATCCCCGTCTCCCAGGGCCATGATGCGACAACGAAGGTGTTCAAGTCCTTGAAGAGCAGACTTTCAATCGCAGGCAATTATTCCTCCTGTGTGGGGTTTCTTTTGTTGGTGTACTGGTAGCCAGTTGTAGTACAGCTACGTCTGTTTGTTTAGAGGCCAGCCACTTGTTTATAGTGTTGACACTATGTGTTGACATCACAATCCGTGTTGACACACGGATTGTCTGTGTGTAGTTATTGTTTCCCTAAAACCTACATGCTGCTGCAGTCCGTCCTCTTCATACTTGGACACGGGTCTCAAACGACGCTGAGACAAGCGTGAGAGCGGCGGCCCACTTGTCCCTCACGCTGGGTCCTCTCCACCATTTACTACATGGTTATAAACCCCCGACCCACCCCTCTACTCTTTATACACACACTAACTGGGAAAATTAGTGGGGGAGAGAAGAGCAGGGGGGAGAGAAAAGATGAGGGAAGAGGGGAAGGAAGAGGAGGGAGGAAAGAGGAAGGGAGAGGGAGTGAAGGGAGAGAGAGAGGGAGGGAAGGGAGAGAGAGAGGGAGGGAAGGGAGAGAGAGAGGGAGTGAAGGGAGAGA
>NC_091190.1:13313425-13325925 GCF_040958095.1 Procambarus clarkii | reverse complement strand
GTGAGTACACTGAGATGAGTCTCAATGTGTCCCCTGACTCACCAGATGTGTGAGAACACTCAGACGAGTCTCAGTATCTCTGCCTGTGTCGTCCGCTGATCTTGTGAGCTAGGACACACAAGGCTGATCAGGTTAATATTGATTTGTCGCATTATTCACGATTCCTGGATCAGAACAGAGTGCAGAAGGCGGGAGGAGCACACGGGGACCCACAGGTGCATGTGTGTGTGTGTGCTCAACTACAGGGGCTTGCTAGGTGATCGCCAGCTCCTGGGCCCCCAGCCTTTCAGTCACTGGTCATTACTGCATCTTATCACAGACACTCAATCCGCAAATCTCAAAGTAAAGGAATTGACGACGTTCCGCTCTAGTATTCTGTTCCCATTACGCGACTTAATGGTCCACGACCAACCATTACACGATTTGATAACGGTCTACGACGGACCGAGACGTCGTCAATTGGTTTATTTTATGTTCCAATAACCAGTCACGATATTGTGACTTATTGTCTACTTATCGAAAGTACTCTTGAGAGTACGCATGGAGTTCGATTCATCCCTTCACTTTATAGGTTATCTTGAGGTTATCTTGAGATGATTTCGGGGCTTTTTAGTGTCCCCGCGGCCCGGTCCTCGACCAGGCCTCCACCCCTAGGAAGTAGCCCGTGACAGCTGACTAACACCCAGGTACCTATTTTACTGCTAGGTAACAGGGGCATAGGGTGAAAGAAGCTCTGCACTTTCTCACTACACTAACCCTAATGAAGTCCTACCTTGCATCTCTATGGTTCATCTGTGCCACGTTCCCACCCAGGCCCCTCTCGTTCTGCCCATCTAATGAGAAATATTTCTATTCTGTATCAATGCCTCTACGGATCTCATATGTCGTTATCATGGCACATTCCTCATATTTTGGAATAGGCAAAATGTGCCAAGATAAGCTTATCTTTTCCAGTGTCGTAAGATCTAGGCTCCTCAAGCTGTCTTGGTACAAGGGTTTCTAGTACTTGTCTAACAAAGCCCTCGAGAACTTAGCTAAAGGAGCCTTCCTAATACTACATACAATCAAAGTGAGACCAATTTTCTCCAGTATGGCGAGCGAGCATGGAAAACCTACCTTATAAAACACAATTATAAACCAGAAATGGGCAAAATATTATGCCACAAGGCTCGTTCATGAGCCACGAGGAACGACTAGGGGAACTACTCCTCGCCACACTGAGTGAAAGAAGAAACATGAGGGGGGGACATGATAACGACATACAAGATAATAAGATGACTTGACAAACTTGACCAAAGAGCACTGATTAACGCAAGGAATAGCGGAACGAGAGGTCATAGCTGGGAACTTAAACCAGATGCAATCACAGATACCTGTGAACAATGTGCTTCACAATAGACGGAATGAGATTGATGTGATTGATAGTAACTTATTTATTACAGTTTTAAATGTAAATATGATCAGAAAATTGAGAGAATAGTGTCACTGCATTAAGTTGACCAATCCTACATACTAGAAAATGAAGGGACGACGACGTTTCGGTCCGTTCCTGGACCATTCTCAAGTCGAATTGTGACATTCTCACAATCGACTTGAGAATGGTCCAGGACGGACCGAAACGTCGTCGTCCCTTCATTTTCTAGTGTGTGGATTGGTCAACATACTTCAGCCACGTTACTGTGACTCATCGCCTGCACTGCATTAAATTACAAGCAAGTTAGAGCGGCGGGGCTGAGGAGCTGACGCTCGACTCTGTAAGCACACATAGGTGGGCACGGCACGGTAAACATTTCCAATTTCGCCTGCGGGACGTTAAGATAAAAGTCTCATGTGATCTGGTCCAATATTTTATTGACCACTGTATAAAAACGAGAGGAAATTTGATTGTCTCACAGCTCCGTCAAGCGGAGAGTTCTGCAGGCTTGTGAGGTTGTGTAGACAGGTGTGTGGTGCGTTAGCAGGTGTGTGATGGAGAGTCGGTGGTGTGGAGTGTCGCCAGGTGTGTAAGGGAGAAACGGTAGCCGCCAAACACCCTGTTATGAATCAAAACCTCTCTACACACGACTCACAACTGATGAGGTTCGAATTGTTTTATCGAACAATGCCTCACTAATGACCTCTTTTCGGGTCCCAGCTCAGTAAATGCTTCACCCACGTACTACACATGCAAATATTTACCAATAGAACTTAAACACTTACCTAACCTTCGCCTAAATATAAATGTGCTAATATAAAATTAATTTACATTTGAGAAAATTCCTATTATGAATGAACAGTATGTTAAAAATTGTTGAATGTGCCTTTGGGGTCGGCCGCTGGATGGAATGAACACAGCCTGAGGACGGGTCGCCCTCATACTGCATATAGAAAACAACTGACAATAGAGAACTTGAGCAAAAAAATCTTCGTTTTTTCGTTGTGGTAAAATTTACTGATAAAAAGATTAAATTTAAAACTTCAAATATGTGTAATTACCTTCAATTACACTTAACCACCTAAAGTAACCTAACTATTTTGGTTATATATATCATACCAAGAACGACTGCTCTTTCTCTCTCCCTCTCTCTCTCTCTCTCTCTCTCTCTCTCGGAGAAAAATATATGCGGAAAAACCGTATATGAAAAATAGAGAATGCTAAACGTGTTTTCGGCTTAATTCCCCTTCATTAGAGCAAAATAGAATCTTTCTATTTGGCTTTGATGAAGGCGAATTGAGCCAAACACACGTTTAGCATTCTCTACTTCTCACATGTGGTTTTTTCATATACTTATATACTTAGATCAGCGTTTTTGTGATCGTTGATGCATTATATATATATATATATATATATATATATATATATATATATATATATATATATATATATATATATATATAGAGAGAGAGAGAGAGAGAGAGAGAGAGAGAGAGAGAGAGAGAGAGAGAGAGAGAGAGAGAGAGAGAGAGAGAGGCCCATGTGAACGAGGGGGCCCATGTGGGAGAGAGAGAGGGGGGCCCATGTGAGAGAGGGAGAGAGGGGGGCCCATGTGTGTGAGAGAGAGAGAAAGAGGGGGGAGGGTGGGGGCGGGGCTAACGAGGAACGAGAGGTGTGCCTCGTCTCATTTACATAAAAGTTGCTACTTACCTCACCTGAACATTACTTGCCTCAAGGGCCAGGGATGCGCGCCATCTTCTTAATGAACATATTTGCTTGCTTGTAAGCTACGGTGTGTTGTCTTAATTATCCTGCTTGTTTACCTGCTGCTGGCACGTCACTATCAACGCTGGGCACGTTACATTATCTATGCAATGTTCCTATTTTCTACTGACATGAACAAATCCACAAGGGCCGTGACGAGGATTCGAACCTGCGTCTGGGAGCATCCCCAGACACTGCCTTTATCGAGAGATTAAGTCTACTGATATTTTCATGTGTTGGGTTTGTGTTCTGTATGTAGCCACCCAGATGTGAGCACCTGACCGTGCTAAATAGTCCGTCATTATCTATCTTATTAGTTCCTCTGTGTATTTTGTATGGGGTTATCATGTCTCCCATTAACTCTTCTGTCTTTCAACGACTTAAGGCTCAATTCCCTCTAACCTTTCCTTGTAACTCATACCTTATATTTCTGGGCCTAATCTGGTGGCATACTTCTGAATCTACTCCAACTTCGTCTCGTGCTTGACTAGTTATGGACGCCACCCTGGAGTTTGTGTGTGTGTGTGTGTGTGTGTGTGTGTGTGTGTGTGTGTGTGTGCGTGCGTGCGTGCTTATGTGCTCAAGTTATCAACGTTCACGAATTCTCCACTACCAGCCCTGTTTCTTGTGTGTGTCACAGGTCGGGTCAGGAGCATGATGTTGACAGCTTACCGTGAGAGCCCTTGTGTCAGCCCTGCTGACTATGAGAGCCAGATATTCTTGAACACTAGTGTCTCCAGCCCGTTGTGTTTATGGCGGCTGCTGAAAGGGAAGGGAGATGGACGCTGATGAAGATGAGAGAGAGAGAGAGCAAAATTGGTAAAGATCAGGGAGATGGAAATTGGTGGAGAGGAGATAGATGGAGGCCGATAAAAAGAACCAATAAGGCACCCAACTGACGGGGGGAAAAATCCTTCCATACTGTGCAATAATAAATGATAAATCTGATATGCAAATTAATATTATCACGTACTATATATGTGTTGTTCCCGTTGTGGATAACAGTGAGCCTGCCAGACTTGTCGAGGACTCCCAGAGACAATGATGGCCGCCACAGGATGTGACACATAACATATATATAGCGAGATACGTGCAGTAATAGGATGGTGGAGTTGGATAGGTGTACAAGATGGCTGGCTTGGATGGAGGACTGGGATAAGGGAGCGCTAGGGATGGATAGCATAGGTTTATGACACTGGATTTTTTTTATATATTTTATTTTGTATTTAGTATACTTTTTGTACCTCAGACGTGGCAATATATTTCTTCAATGCTAACTAGCATATATACATTTTCTTGTCCCCACTATAAGGAGTGTTAGAGTAGCGTTTGACACCTATAGTACAGTGAGTTATTGGACAGTCAACCATAGCAGGTGAGTTGTGCTTTTACAAGCTCAAGTTATAACTTCATCACACACTACATGACTCTTGAATTAAATACCAGATCTTGGGTACACCTGTAGTAAATGATCCGAGTGTTCCAGTATTCAGACTCTATTTACAGAGGTTTGATTATCTTCACCAATTGAAGTCGGTCAATATGGGACATTCTGCCAATATAGTGCTCAAGGGAATGTTTTTTTCCGTTTCACAAATCTGGCACATGGTGAGAGAGAGAGAGAGAGAGAGAGAGAGAGAGAGAGAGAGAGAGAGAGAGAGAGAGAGAGAGAGAGAGAGCAGGGAAGAAGGTTAGTCTCAGTTGCTTTCCCATGTTTATAAACACAGACACTGGGTTGACGTACTACAGGCGGGACGCTGGTGTTCATCCTAGAGGCCGCCCTCCCTACCTTTCCCAGTATAGTGTGCTACTTATATCTCGGTCTCTCTTTCTCTCTCACTCTCTCTCATTCTCTCTGTCTCTAACACTCTCTCTTTATCTCTCTTGCTCAGTCGCTCTAAATTAAGATGGCCTTTCATAAGAGTATATTTTATGTAGCATCAGGTTACATCCATGGAGATACAAGTTTTACATGATTATAATCTGTTTATAGCTAGTGACGGCGGATAAGTTGTTAGGGGATGATTAAGCTGTCAGCGGCAGTGTTTTCAATAACCTAGAGCGCTCTAAGAATAGTTAACAGTTCAACTTATAACGTGGATGCCCAGTTGTTGCCTCCTACAGTCCCCTCGGTAGTTACGATCCGGCAGACGAACAACCACAGCACTTCTCTCTCTCTCTCTCTCCCAGTAGCTGTGTTGAGAGCTGTGTATGTGATGTTGCTTTCACTTTATTGAGTGCCTATGTGGCTTAAAGGAGCTTAATTTAGCAGCATTAAGCTTAGTATGGGGTTGTGTCGTGTGTGTGTGTACTCACATAATTGTACTCACTTAATTGTGCCTGCGGGGGTTGACCTCTGGCTCTTAGGTCCCGCCTCTCAACCGTCAATCAACGGGTGTACAGGTTCTTGAGCCTAATGGGCTCAGGAACTGTGTGTGTGTGTGTGTGTGTGTGTGATTAGTCTCACTGATGAGGTGATGTGGGCTACATAATGTTAAAAGGTATTATTTTCAAGGGTGGTGCTACATGTTTGTTAAACTTCTCAACAATTCGTACAATCTAAACATTTTAACATTAGTGACTGTTCTTTGAATCTATCTAAAGTAACTAATTACTTTGCGTGTGTGTGTTCTAACAATTTTCGTTACTACGCAATAGCTTAAGTTCCATCATAGAATTTTCTTCAATTACTCAATCTTGAATGATAGGTTTACCTTGCTGTTTTGTTTGATTGTGAGTTCGTTACTTTTTAACATAAAAGTATAATTCTGAGCGATTCATTTTGACTTTGTTCGAACCTACCTTTGCTATGATACCTGACTGTGGCCAGCATAATGTTGTGTATCAGAAATCTGATGTAAGCTAAGGACACCATTTTAAATTTTGCCCCGGAGGGCGAGTATATTGGGCAGCGTCACTCCTCCTGTGAGTGCATACACCGCCATAGCAGCATGTACAACAACAACAATCCCCTAATAGGAAGAAAACTCGCTGGAAGAAAACTCGCTGGAAGAAAACCCGCTGGAAGAAAACTCGCTGGAAGAAAACTCGCTGGAAGAAAACCCGCATCCTAACTCTTGTTCCCAGACGCAGCTGGGACTTGCTTCAGGGTCTTAAGTGAACAGATGCTCATCCCTTGTTTGACAACGGATTGATATCTTCCACCCCTCAAGTTTACGTTATCCTGCAGCGTGCAAAGTGGGGGGAATCGTTTGATGACAGTGTTTGTTTTAGACCAAGTGTGCTTTCCTAGCGTAAACGATGTGGGACTTATGCCTCCGTATTGAAGGCTCTATACCTAACTACAGTTCTGAGAGCCGAATCTCTCATTAAATTGTTGATCCAATTTTTTTTATTCACATTTAGTTACAAGATATTAAGATTCCAAGGTATTAGTCAACAGGTATGTTATTAACCTTAAGTTGTATTTTTTGGTATACTTTTATAATTATCAATATGCCTGTTAAACGCCTTGGTTTTCTCAGTTAAGCTACTGATGTTCTTTCGGCGGACCTGCTGGGAGTGATTTCATGCAGTTACACTTCATTAGCACAGTAAACAAATTGGGATTTAAGACTTTACTTTAAGGAGCGCCAAGTTTCCTGAAAACTATGTAGCCTTGAAATTTGCAAAGGGCGTTTCGTTGGAAAGATCATTCTTGTATTCATTGTAGACGTTAACTACATTTATCTAGTTTAGCAGATTAATATAATAATACGTCACCCTTTAGTTAAAGCCTTTTTCAAATTAATAAATGTTATTATTAATGTCGTTAATTTGTGTCTTCACTCACCATCGACCGCGAGAAAGGTTGTGATTGTATACGTAACTCACCAGGAGCAATACCTGTATTGCTCCTGGTGATCCCGACCTCACCAGGAGCAGTGCTGAAGCTCCTACTGAAGACTGCCTGTCGCTCATACTCATTATGTGGTATATGACCTTCAATATGTTGTTTGTGCTTCAAGCTTGAATGGTCCCCAAGTCATGCTGTTTGTATAACATAAAATTTATTATAGGATTTCTATCTTGGAATATTCAATATATATTCTCCCTTGTGTTGGCCGGTAGCATATTGTATGTCAAGAGACGTGAGCGCACTAATAAATAATAACACTATAACCGTGTTTATTGTTGACATGAATGAAATATATCAACGGATGAAAGGGCATAACACAAGGGGATGTAAATAGATTTTTAAATATATCTTGACAGAATAGAACACAAAACAATGGATATAAATTGGATAAGTTTAGATTCAAGACAGACCTTCGTAAATACTGGTTTGGAAACCGTGTTATTTGTGGAACAGTTTTCCGGGTAACACAATAGGCGGTGGATCCCTTGATTGCTTCAAGCGTAGGTTAGACATATATATATATGAATGAGTTGGGATGGATTTAAATAGGAACTGGGTCGTATAGGTCAGAAGACCTTCTACAGTTTCCTTATTATATTTGTATCATCTTAACTGTATATGAAAGGTATTTGCGTCTCCTTACCTATCATTTTAGTGATACTTCTCATGACCTTGCTCGAGGGACTCTACTGGCTGAGACCATTAACCAAATTTACAATCAAATTAACCAAGAGCGACGATCTCGCTGCATGCAGGTCGGTGTTCAATCCCCCGACCGTCCAAGTGGTTGAGCACCATTCCTTCCCCCCCCCCACCGACCCATCCCAAATCCTTATCCTGCCCCCTTCCAAGTGCTATATAGTCGTAATGGCTTGGCGCTCTCCCCTGACAGTTCCCTCCCCCCTCCAGCGAGCGAAGGTCTAGAGAGTGTTAACATTAGAGTTGCTCTCGAGTTTTTGATAAAGTTAACCTCACATGGTAAAGGTTAACATTCAGTCAGGCACTGTTGTGGACTCGCTCTCATCCTCACTGTGTTCTGCGCTTATGGGGGATCAAAGTTCAGACGGGCAGACGTCTAGTTATTACAACCAACAACATAGCTGGTGAGCCAAGTTATTATAACCAACAACCGGGCTGGTGAGTCAAGTTATTATAACCAGCAACAGGGGTAGTGAGCCAAGTTATTATAACCAGCAACAGGGCTGGTGAGTCAAGTCATTATAGCCAACAACCGGGCTGGTGATTCAGGCTATTATCGGGGCCTGCTAGTCTTCTATAATCAGCTCAGGCAACATACATTTTTAACTGGCAAAGCTCTGTAGCGAAATGGGTCTTGAGAGACAAGTGAAGGGGTGTGGAGTGCCAGGAAGAGTGGGGAAGGGGTGATGAGTGAAAGTGAGAGGGGGAAATGGGTGTGGAGTACGAGACAGATGGGAAGGTGCAAATGGTAACAAGACAGAGAATGGGAGAAGTGAACTGCTGACCAAGGGATGAGGGGGATCAGTATAGATGTGTGAAAGAAGGTAAAAGAAAGGAAGGAGCAGAAGGTGGGTAAATGAAGAAGTATTGGAGACAAAGCAAAAATAATGCGAATTTAGGGAACGATGAACGAGGGAAACAGTTAAAAACAAAGGAAGGAGAAGAGAGGTAGGGAAGCAGAGATGAAAGGTAAGAAAATGGGAGAAATACGGGTCTGGAAGGAAAGGTAGGGGAGGGGACTTAGGAAGAGAGAGGAATAAAGAGGCAGACGTAGGAGAGAAGGGAAATAAAACAATAAAGATGAAGAGGCGCATCGTGGGATAAGGTCAGCCTTACCCCCCCCCCTCACCCCCCCATGGTAATGGTGTTGGATTAAAGGTGGAACCTTCAGCTTGCTCCCTGGTTCTCTGTTTTGTGAGCGGGAGGTGACGATGCACCCACAGCCGACAGAATTCACCACCCAAGCAACCGACCACCCATACAACTGGCCACCCACACAATCTACCACCCATGCAATCACCCTCATAACCATATTCCATCCTATGAACACTCTCCATCAACCGCCCGGTATTAACAACCGAACCCGAGTCCTCCGATGCTGTATACTTAGTTGTTTGTCCTTTTCCAGGATGTTCCAGCGAAGACAGTTCATGCCGTAGTGGATGATGGACGTTTCCAGACACCTGGAGCTCACCCTGCGTCCAGAAGTAGTGTGAGGAAGCTCGAAGAAGCCTCTTGAATCCTTCAGGAAGAGTTTCCGGAGCGTAAGGAGCAAGTTGAGAGAGAGAGAGAGAGAGAGAGAGAGAGAGAGAGAGAGAGAGAGAGAGAGAGAGAGAGAGAGAGAGAGAGAGAGAGAGAGAGAGAGAGAGAGAGAGAGAGAGAGAGAGAGCGAGCGTACTTCACCTAGGTATAGGGATGTGGGTGAGGAGAAAATATTCCCTCACATGACATCTCTGGTGTCATATACCCGCCCTTATTGGTGGTGAAGACATTGTGAAGTAGTCATTTTTGTCTAATTTCACATCAATAAAATTTTTTAGTACATCATTGAATTTAGTTATCAAAGATGAATTAAGAATGCCATTTGACTCCCCTTAGTCATGGCAAGACTAGCAGACCTGGTTCTTTTTATGGGGCGACTCCAATATGACATTTCCTGCGTCACAACGTCGGTAGGAGACTGGAGTACATACCTCAAGTGAGCCATGTACCGTGGAACAAACACCATGAACGCGACGCTGTTCCTGGATTACGACGGAGGCGACTCCTTCCCCCTGAACTGCTCGTACCTGAACGTGAGCGACTCGGAGGCGGCGCAGAACTGCTCGCTGGGGGTGTTCTCCGGCGAGGTCTCCCCCATCCACATGGTGGCCAACATCGTCATGCAGACGTGCTACGCCGTGGCCTTCCTGGTGGGGCTGTGCGGCAACACCCTCGTCATCTACGTCGTCACCAGGTTCTCCAAGATGCAGACGGTCACCAACCTCTACATCGTCAACCTGGCCATCGCCGACGAGCTCTTCGTGGTTGGGATCCCGTTCCTGATGATCACGTCGGTGCTGGGCTACTGGGCCTTCGGCACCTTCATGTGCAAGCTGTACATGATCACGACGTCGCTCAACCAGTTCACCAGCTCGCTCTTCCTGACCATCATGAGCGCCGACCGGTACATCGCCGTCTGCCACCCCATCAGCTCCCCCAAGTTCCGGACGCCCATGATCTCCAAGCTGGTGTCCCTGACGGCCTGGACCACCTCGGCCCTCATGATCGTCCCGGTCTTCATGTACTCCAACACGCTCGAGTACAACGACCTCGTCAACTGCAACATATTCTGGCCCGACAGTTTCGGCATCAGCGGCCAGTTCGTCTTCACGCTCTACTCCTTCGTCCTGGCCTTCGGGATCCCCCTCGTCCTCATCTTCATCTTCTACGCGCTGGTGCTGCAGAAACTAAAGTCCGTGGGACCCAAGACCCGGTCCAAAGAGAAGAAGAAGAGCCACAGGAAGGTGACGAAGATGGTGCTGACGGTGATCTCCGTGTACGTCATGTGCTGGCTGCCGTACTGGGTGCTGCAGCTGGCGCTCATCTTCAGTCCCCCGGGCGAGGGCCAGAGTCCCTTCATGGTCATCCTCTTCCTCATCTCCTCCTGCCTCTCCTACATCAACTCCGCCATCAACCCCATCCTCTACGCCTTCCTCAGCGAGAACTTCAAGAAGAGCTTCATGAAGGCGTGCATCTGCGCCACCAGGAAGGACGCTAACAGCTCCCTGGCGGTCGAGAACTCGGTCTTCCCGCGCCGTCGAGGGCCGAAGAGCACCAAAGCTCGTGAAATGGAGTCGAACGACGTGTTTACGACGCAGTGCACGAGGGAGGAGTCTACCACCGCCATGACCATGACCACCAGGTCCACCGCCAGCCAGGTGCCTAAGGAAAACGGAGCGGAGATTCCCACCTCTCAGTTCTGAAGATATCGATGACTCCACAGCTGCCGCCACTGTAGCAGACGTCTCTCCCGCCTCATCAGGTAAGGAGTCATGGTGTGACTGATGGGGCTCTGAGGCCACACTTTCACTACAAGGGTCACACAATGTGGTATAAGTGTGTGTGTGTGTGTGTTTGTGATAAGCTTGAAATTACATTATTCCACTTTTTGGATTTGTTTCTAGTATCTCTGTATGTGTATAAACGAAAAATGTCTACCTATGTCTGTCTGTCTGGTGAGGTTGGCCAGATGCTTAGAGCTAGCCTCAACCAACTTTGCAGGGTGTCTGGTCTTTGTCCGGGGATGGTCATAGGCGGGTCAGGGTCGAGCTCCATGTCCACTTGCTCTTGCATGAAATTGCAAATTACACTAATTTCCAGTCTTACTTAATATGAAACTAACTTCACTTGCATGGTATTTTCAACATGATTAAATTTTAATTTCTCTTATGCATTGATGAAAACAGTATTTAGTGAAAATGGTTAGTGATGAACATAGTGTGTAGTTAAGATGGTTGTAGTGTGAAGATAGTGTGATTAAGATGGTTACAGTGAAGTTAGTGTGTGTGATAAAGATGGTTACAGTGAAAATAGTGTGTGATAAAGATGGTTACAGTGAAGTTAGTGTGATAAAGATGGTTACAGTGATGAATATAGTGATAAAGATGGAAGACAGTGTGTAGTGTAGATGGTTACAGTGATGACTTGGAGCTAACCCTCAGCCAATGTTTCATAGTCATGTCTGTTAGCCTCTTGCCCAAAATGGCTAGGTCGGGGTTGGCATAATTGAATCCAGTAATACGTAACACTCTCAAAGCAACTCCCACGACGAATCTTGCTCTATCATTCTCTTTGACTGAAATTCTACCCTTTAATTTATTATAACAAATACACTGATAACGCAAAAAAAAAAATCCTAATACTTACCCTTAAAAATCCCGAATAAACTTTTGTGACATGTTTTTCCTTAGATTTTCTTAGTTCAGATATTCACGATAGTGAAAATTCAGAGAGACGGAGAGGCATCCGGACTCTGCAGGGTAGCCCTTCAAGTTATATTATGTATGAACGTCTTGCAAGAAGTCCATATATAATACAACGTCGTTCTTCACATCAATTTCAAGTTGAGTATTAGCGTGTGTCCGTGTACAAACTGAGTGCTAATGTTACATTTACTGTCTTATCTCTTCCCTAGGCGGGGTCCAGGAGCTGTGCAACGGTATGCAGCGCCTTCATCTACGCTGGTTCCTCTGAGCTTGGACTCATCTTCTCTGGAAAGGTGATAGATGATTCAAGATTATCTATGATCTAATAAATGCCAAAGGGAAGTCTAAGAAGCTCCGTTTCTGTCTCTCTCAACATGAAAAAGAGTCAGTGGAGTTCTGAATTTTTATTTTTTAAAGGATGTCGGTATTCGCCTCCTACGGAAAGTGAAAAGTGGAGTCCACATGTAAAGGATTTCGGAAAATGCCAAATGACACATTGAATCTTCTTTTATAATAT
>NC_091190.1:13300925-13308425 GCF_040958095.1 Procambarus clarkii | reverse complement strand
CATTTGGCGTCAGTGTTTTAATGTATGACATAAACAGCCGTTCACTTAAATGTGTTGGAATGCTTAATTATGCTGAAACTGTGTTAAATAAAGGTTTTACCTACACTGAACCCAACATGGTGCTTATCGAACAATTATTTTTCTGTAGATATATATTTATGTGTGTCTTTTACTCAAGTGCAGGTAGAAAGGGGTGGTGCAGCTGTTTATATATATATATATATATATATATATATATATATATATATATATATATATATATATATATATATATATATATATATATATATATATATATAATTGCGTTGGGCTGCCCTCGGTGTTGGAGAGTCCGGCCCAAGCCCCTTACTATTCAGATATTGAGACATTACAGGTGATTGTAAGCTGCCTTCTGGATCACCTGATGTGTCTAGATTAGTGTCACAGGTGTGTGTGTGTGTATGCCTCGTTCACCTGTCAGGAGGCTGCACTCTAAGTGTCCATAGACAGTTATTTGTTTCATCTAAAAACACCCAGGATGGCGTGCGTGTGTTTATCACTCATTTCCTTCATTTGCGTGCGTGCGTGTGTGTGTGTGTGTGTGTGTGTGTGTGTGTGTGTGTGTGTGTGTGTGTGTGTGTGTGTGTGTGTGTGTGTCACCTGAGGCACCCAGGCTTGTAATCTCTTCAGCTGTTGAATGTCATTACCTTCATCATCGCGGTATTCCGAGGACGCTATTGTGTATACATCCTTCTCCTTGTGTATACAGACTCTATATTGCGACACCTGTGTGTGTATTTAATACAGCGTATGTTCATCAAAATATATTCTGTATTTATGTATTTTTGTGTATAAACTCTGAAAGATATCTCTGAGACTGTAATTTTCCTTTGTCACTGTGCATATTGAAGACAATATACTCGGTACTTCACATATTTCCTTCCTTTTCTCTTTCTCCATTTGTCCGTCTCTCTCTCTTTGCCTGTCCATCCATGTTTCTCTCTCTCTCTTCCCTTCCCAGCATTCTTCCCACCCTTATCTTTGTATCTTTTATTATCGCGCCATCTTCACTTCTGTTTTTCCTTCAGCACCTTCCCTTAGTGCTGCTTCAGCCTTCCCAACCTGCTTGCTGTCCTCACCCCAGCCTGTAGTGATCAACAAACACGCCACTATCCTGCAGGCAGACAGGCAGGCAGGCAGGCAGGCAGGCAGGCAGGCAGGCAGGCAGGCAGGCAGGCAGGCAGGCAGACAGGCAGGCAGGCAGACAGGCAGGCAGGCAGGCAGGCAGGCAGGCAGGCAGGCAGGCAGACAAACAGGCAGGCAGGCAGGAGTTTCATCTCTCTTTAAACAGAACAAAACGCCAGACGCAGCTAAATAATTACCAATATCCTCGCCCTCAGTCCTTGGGGGAAGTTCTTTGAACCAAAAAAATCTACAAAAGCACTCTGATGTGAATTATTTACTGACGAGCAATTTGGTTTAACAGATAATAGAATTTAACAGCATATGAGATGTGCTACCGGACAATAGAACAAGGGCTGGGATGTGTAGGTAAAAGGGTTATTATCCCTACTTAAACCTGTCATTAAATGTAACCTGGTCAAGAATGAATTTGTGGAAGGAAACACAAATGCAACATTTTTTTTAGGACGCAGGAAATAACATAGCATCGTTGGAAATTATATTGTATTATGTGTCTATTTGCCTGTCCAAAGTTGGAGACAAGACGCTTGGGCTAGCCTTGCTAGGCTTTGCAGAGGAAATGGTCTGGGGTATAGGACGAACATAGGATCATGACACACACACACACACAAAATAGTAAACAAACATAACAAATAACACACACACAACACACACACACACACACACACACACACACACACACACACACACACACACACACACACACACACACACACACACACACACACACACACACACACACACACACACACACACACACACACACACACACACACACACACACACACACACACACACACACACACACACACACACACACACACACACACACACACAACACACACACACACACACACACACACACACACACACACACACACACACACACACACACACACACACATTCCCTAACACCCAGACACACCTCACTTCACACCCAGAACTCAACAGTCAATAGCCTTGCTTGACCTTTGACAAATTACTCTCCAGGCAGGCTATCAAAGCCATTAGCAACCCTTGTGCCTGACCATGCCTGGTCGTGCCTGGCATGGTTGAGAGACACAAAGTGCCACACAGACAGACAGGTGCCACTGGTCACAAGGGGCAGGTGCTGACCTGGTTCAGGGTCAGGTGATGACATGAGGGGAGGGAGGGAGGGAGGAAGGGGTTGAAGGGAGAGGTGGGAAGGAAGGAACAGGTGGGGTGGGGGAGATGTGACAGACCAT
This sequence comes from Procambarus clarkii, assembly GCF_040958095.1. Classification (NCBI taxonomy): domain Eukaryota; kingdom Metazoa; phylum Arthropoda; class Malacostraca; order Decapoda; family Cambaridae; genus Procambarus; species Procambarus clarkii. Next base: position 13,306,017 of record NC_091190.1, on the reverse strand, counting down.
CCTTCTGTTACGATGGTACCTTTGTCACCAGTGTGGTCCATCGTACCACTATGTAGTAATGGAGCTCCAGGAATCACTTTTGGTACTATTTTTTATACTGTCCGGGGAAAAAATAGAGTTAAAACCAAACCTAAATATTATTAGGCCTGGTACAGGACGTTTATCTTGTTATCTTGAGGTTATCTTGAGATGATTTCGGGGCTTGGCGTTCTCGCTAAGTATGTACTACTTTAGGCCTAAGATAGCGTATATATATATATATATATATATATATATATATATATATATATATATATATATATATATATATATATATATATATATATATGTCAGCAAGGTGGACAGCCCGCCTGATATCATAACATTCTATATTTCACATATCCACACTGTTTTCTTCTCTATTTCTGATCTTAACAAAATAGGGAGGACAGGTGAGAGGGCCGGGAGAGAGAGGGGAGGCGAGGCTCTGAATAGGTAGATAGAAATGGGGAAAGGAAATAAAGGAAATAGAGGACACAGGAGGTCAGGCAGCAAGGGGGAATAGAGCCGTTTTGATCCATCTCGTTGTTGAGGTTAGCAATATGGCTGAATCGGGTGAACACACACACACGAACTTCATGAGTATCTTCCATCTCTCAAAAGAGTATCTTCCATCTCTCTTCCATCTGGTCGTGCGATCAACCCCGTTTCTTAAACGAAAGACTAATGCCAGCTACTCCTTAGGTCGGTGGAGTGAATGTTGATAGGGAGAGAGAGAGGGGGGGGGCAAGGAAGAGGGAGGAGGAGGAAAGGTAGGAACTTCGAGGTAGGAGGAAGAGGAGGTGGTGAGGGAAAAGAGGGAGGGGCTTACCGAATCCTGTTTTCTTAAATGAATTTGGGAGAATAAATTTCCATCTAGGTAGTGGGAGGGAAAACATTTAGCCAGCGACTCGACCTCATGATGGAGGTTGGATTAGATTTAGTTCGGGTGGAGGAATATACTGGGGGGGGGGAGATAGGGAGGTAGGGAGGTAGAAAAATGGCTATAAAAATAGGTGGATACATAGTTACTGAGGTAAGAACTGAGGGGGTGGCAGTGAGAGGCAGTGTGAGAGATAATGAGAGAAACACTGAGGCACTATGAGACAGACTGAGAGAGAAAGTGTGAGAGATAATGAGAGACGCACTGTAAGATACACTGAGGTCTTTGAGAGAGGCATTGAGTCACTGAGAAAGGCACTGAGAAGGCATAGAGAAAGGCAATGAGAAAGGCACTGAAAAGGCACTGAAAAAAGACACTGAGAAATTGAGAGAGGCCTTGAGAGACAATGAGAAAGGCACTAAAAGAGGAACTGAGAGACATGAAAGTGTGACTGAGGTACTGAGGTTCACACTGAGAGGCACACAGAGAGAGTAGGTGAGGTATGAAGTGGCAGTTTTGTCTTGGTCTTGAAGATGATAGTCCACACCCGTGTGTGTAAGCCGTCAGTTCAGAGGCTGATGAGTGTGTCTGATATGTAGCGCCTCGACTTTGGCTGGTCTTCCATCGCCGTTGTATCTGTCAATTATTTCGGTGCTGCTGGTTTGGATATCTCTGGAAATCATGTGCTTGTGTGTGTGTAAATTATGTGTTATTTGATAGACTCTTCCCGTTTGTGGATTGCCGGCCGTCCTGAAAGAGATGGTGACTTCATGTATAGATTTACCTCTCTTTCAAAGTGTTTAGTTTGGTGAGAATTCTTCGTGAGGTTGGCGGATTTCTTAGTTGTGTAGTATATATTGAGCTGTGTCTTCCGTTCAGTGCTGGCATAGGTCACTTTTTTCTCAGGAGAAAACAGACCGCAAATTCTTTCTCCTTTCTTCGTCACTTGGACAGTAGAAAGGAAGTTGCTATTGACGAGTTTTATAGATGGACAGGTCCTGTAGCGTTGATCTTTTTAACACTGTGAGTAGGGTAGTTCAGCTTCCTTTTGATGACCCCTTCCACGTAACCACTAGATAATCCGTTGTTTACAAGGATCTGCCTCATAATCTCAATCTCTATCTCAAGCTATCTCAATAACACTTCACTCGGAGCATCATGACACTCGCCTCTAGCACCAAGGCACCAGACTCAGGCGTGGAAGCCGTCATTCCTTTCCTTCGAGTGTTTCATCCAAGAAAGGCAACATGTCTTTACATCTCGTACGTATAACTAAGCATGGAAATTCCCCTCGAATGATTATTTAGCGTTCTCTATCATGTGCCTGCAATAGGATATCATGTGCCTGCAATAGGATATCATGTGCCTGCAATAGGATATCATTAACATTCCTGCAACAGACTTAAGGTCTAAGCTCCAGCTCAGCAAAGACTTTCTCCCCAGTGGTTCCCAAATTAACAAAAAAATCGCAAGTAAGACACCAGGGGAAGAGCCCATGGCGATACCATCTTTGAACATAAACCCAAACATAATGGCTCTTTGCTATATAGTTCTAGTACTTCTTTAAGTATGCCTTCTGGAATGGCAAGGGAAGTGCAAACTGGATCCCTGTGATCTTTGTCCGTCATTGCAGTTGTGACCAGCGGACGCGTTGTCGTACAGGGACTCAACATTGACGAACAGAGCACCACGGAGCGGGTGGAATACTTGGTGGGGCTCGTCCGGCTTACAGGTGATTCAGAGTCCTGACAGGTGGGCGTAGCCGGCCCCCTGCGATGCTTGGAGCTGGTGATGAGAGCCGGTGAGAGGCAGTTATTGATAGTAAGAAATAATGAAGGGAGGAAAGAGACGATGATAGGAGGGGGAAGAGGCAATCTTTATTGCCTCTTCCCCCTCCTATCATCATCAACGAGAGGTGCTAAGAGAGAGAGAGAGAGAGACTACGAGATGCTATAAAAACTAGGAAGAAGTGGTGAGAGGCATTTGAGACGAGATAAAAAAACAAATTACGGGCTCACTATAGCCGGTGCTACATGGACATCTCGTTCAGAGTAGCTAAATCTAAAAACAACATGATGAGAGGCATCGAGTAGTATGAGGCAGTGAGAGGTGGTGGTGATGATGAGAGGCAGTGTGAGGTGTCGACCAGGACAACACCACGACCATTCTACCCGGTGCCAACATTCACCGACACTCTCAAGGGCGGTAGAGGTTCAACCATTTCAGGAAATGACCGAGATGACCTTTGCCCCGCCGGCAGGCAACTCGTTAACGCGTTCCAATAACCTTATTTAGGAGCGTGTGCTGGCCGCGGCATCCCGGGCCGCGCTAAGCGAGCGACTTTTACTATCAACTTGGTGATTGGCGGATCTGCCGAATCATGTTGAGATTCTCCCTTGTGCCGGCGGCAAAACTTGGAAAGGGGAAGAGAGAGAGAGAGAGAGAGAGAGAGAGAGAAAGAGAGAGAGAGAGAGAGAGAGAGAGAGAGAGAGAGAGAGAGAGAGAGAGAGAGAGAGAGAGAGAGAGAGAGAGAGAGAGAGAGAGAGAGAGAGAGAGAGAGAGAGAGAGACAGAGAGAGAGAGAGAGAGAGAGAGAGAGAGAGAGAGAGAGAGAGACGAGAGAGAGAGAGAGAGAGAGAGAGAGAGAGAGAGAGAGAGAGAGAGAGAGAGAGAGAGAGAGAGAGAGAGAGAGAGAGAGAGAGAGAGAGAGAGAGAGAGAGAGAGAGAGACATAGGCCCAGTTGGCTGTTTAATGTGAAGGACCAGGGGGGGGGGCCAGATTCACGAAGCAGTTACGCCAGCACTTACGAACCTGTACATCTTTTCTCAATCATTAGCGGCTTTGTTGATAATTATTAAACAGTTAATGAGCTCCGAAGCACCAGGAGGCTGTTTATAACAATAACAACAGTTAATTAACTAGTTTTCATGCTTGTAAACTGTTGAATAGATGTAACCAAAGCCGTCAAAGATTGAAGAAAGATGTACACGTTCGTAAGTGCTTGCGTAACTGCTTCGTGAATCTGGCCCCAGAACAGTATTACCAAGGCAAGGTACTTATCAGGATCAAGCCCTAAGCCAGCGTGACAACACACCACTCTGAAGGTGTTTAAGCACGGGGGGGGGGGGTTAAGGAACGCTTCCCACTCACTCGGCTCGTCGGGGGATCGAACGCCAACCCTGTAAGATACAAGGCCCTCGCTGTAAGATAAGTATCGGGAGAAAGCGCTAAGCCAGTATGACTACACAAGCTACTTTAAAGAGATACGAAAGCGAGGATCTGAGAGAGATCAGAGGAAAGGAATGGTGCCTACCCCTCTTGGACGGACCACTGGGGATCGAACGCCGACCTGGAAGTACCGAGTCCGTCGCTGTACCGACCAGTCCAAATGGATGGACAAAGTCCAAGTGAATGGACCACAGGATTTAGGAGCCATCAGTATCTAAACAAACCAGGAATACTGGACACATACTGATCCAATAAATGAATGATTTACACTTGTTGAATGAGGCATATTACACTTAATTAATCTCAAATCTTATTATGAACAGAACGTCTACCAATATACACCTCTACGAGTATACCACGATAGTATATATATATATATATATATATATATATATATATATATATATATATATATATATATATATATATATATATATATATATATGTCGTACCTAATAGCCAGAACGCACTTCTCAGCCTACTATTCAAGGCCCGATTTGCCTAATAAGCCAAGTTTTCATGAATTAATGTTTTTTCGTCTACCTAACCTACCTAACCTAACCTAACCTAGCTTTTTTTGGCTACCTAACCTAACCTTACCTATAAATATAGGTTAGGTTAGGTTAGGTAGGGTTGGTTAGGTTCGGTCATATATCTACGTTAATTTTTACTCCAATAAAAAAAAATTGACCTCATACTTAGAGAAAAGGGTTGCTTCATCATTTCATAAGAAAAAAATTATAGTAAATATATTAATTCAGGAAAACTTGGCTTATTAGGCAAATCGGGCCTTGAATAGTAGGCTGAGAAGTGAGTTCTGGCTACTAGGTACGACATATATATATATATATATATATATATATATATATATATATATATATATATATATATATATATATATATATATATATATATATATATATATATGTCGTACCTAGTAGCCAGAACTCACTTTTTGGCCTAC
>NC_091190.1:13273425-13298425 GCF_040958095.1 Procambarus clarkii | reverse complement strand
CCCCCCACACACACATAGCTTTATAACTAGGCATGATAGAGAAGTAGGGGCATAGTTTCTTTCACCTGATGCCTCTGTTCACCTAGTGGTAAATTTGAATCTAGGAGTTAGTAAGCATGTACGGGCTGCATCCTAAGAATGTATCTGTGTTTAGTATTTGTGCCTGTAAGGTCAAGTTTTTAGCTCTTGGACCCCGCCTTACTGTCAGTTGTCTAATGAACTGATTCCCAACCTATTTTCCTCTATAATATCTACAACATGTATTTCTCTCACACACATATCCTCAGCAAGCAGCCCGCAGCACCTGTTTAACTCCCAGGTAGCTATTTACTGCTAGATGAACAGGCGCACCAGGTGAAAGAAACTATCCCCATTTGTTTCTGCCTCGACCCGGGAATCGAACCCAGCCCTCTGGACTGTGACTCCCAACGGTTAGAAAGGCGGGCTCCAAGAGCTAACAGCTCGATCCTACAGGAACAGAAGGTAAACACACTGTGTTATCCATCAACTTGTCGGGATTACAGATGCTTCAGCGAGCTGAAAAACCTTTCAGCGAGACGGCCGCCAGATCCCTTCCCCCGCTCTCTCTTGTGTTCGGGGAGGTAGAGAGCGGAGGTACCAGAGTGAGGGAGTGAGGGAGGCGCCCTGAGGAGCATAATATTTACTTTAGTTACTCTTCTTCTATGTGCCCTTCCAAATATAGAAAACGCTCGACGGAACAGAAAATGGAAGAGGAATTATATGATTTTTAGTTTTCAATTTGTTTTGCCAGTATGCAATTGATTGACATCGATGCCTGTTGCGTGGAGTACTGATATATCTGCCACTTGATAAATTGTTGCACAATATGGGGTGCCCGGTGTTCTATGGCACCGAAATATCCATAGAATGATTGTCATTTTGCGCTCATTTTAATGTGAAAAATCATTCGATTAAACAAGAATTAGATCTCAATAATACGCTCTCAAAAATGTCCGGGTTCTAGGGCAGCCTGAGATAGATATCATAACCAGACCACACACTAGAAGGTAAAGGGACGACGACGTTTCGGTCCGTCCTCAAGTCGATTGTGAGAATGGTCCAGGACGGACCGAAACGTCGTCATCGTCCCTTCACCTTCTAGTGTGTGGTCTGGTCAACATACTTTAGCCACGTTATTGTGACTCATCGTCTGCATATAGATATCATATCTGCAAGCATAAGAAGATCAAATACAGCGTTCATCAGAAATTTAAATTTGGTCCACACACGCCTCGATCCGACGGCCAAACAGGGATTCGAACCTGGATGAACAGAGCTGTGAACCCCAACATGACCAGCGGTTGTCCCTTGAGGGTTAAACATGGCCTGTCTCATATATTTTGATTAGAAGTGTTGAGGCATCTCTTTCTGTCCGTCTGTCTGTCTCTGTCTCGTTTCATAGTCCCCCTTTCCGTTTTTCCTTCTCGTTTCTATCCCTTCGCTCCTCGTATCTCTTTCCCCTCCGTTTTTCCTATCCTCATTCCCTCGTTTCCTGATTATCTTCCTTCCTTCTCCTTTCCTCCCCCAGTTCCCTATCCTTACCCTCTTTCTCTCTATCAATACCTTCTTTCCCTCCCCATCCTCCCTAATTCCGGGTCTCGCTATAAATATATATATGCAGGTGCTGAGGGACGTCTGCGATAATATTTGTTCGTTTGCCACCCACTTTAGCCGCTATTTCCGCCTTGCTTCCGCGCGTTACGCCAGGATGTGGCTCGTTGGTGGATGTGGCTCGCTGGTGGATGTGCCTCGTTGGTGGATGTGGCTCGTTGGTGGATTTGGCTCGCTGTTGGACGTGGCTTGCTGTTGGAGCTTCCTTATTGGTCCAAGAAGCTCATCTGGCCGGACCTTCTCAAGCCACGAGATCCGAATTGCCTTGCAGATGAGTGTGAGTTTGTCAGCTGGTAAACATCACTACCTTGACGAGTCTGTTTCACATAATATTTACAAATACTTGCGATTTTTATATTAAAACCAAACTATAAATTTTAAAAACATTAAAATATACACAAAACATATTTATTTTACCGTGTTGTTGATCTGTAGTGAACGACCTGGTGAACTGAGGGTCTTACAAGACTAAGACGACTTCTTCTCAGGTCGTACCTGAACGCTGCCATTACCTGGAGGATTATATCGACAAACTGAGGGAGAAAATCCTGTGTTTACGAGAGTGTGTGTGCGACCGAGGGAGGATTTGTGAACGTGTATGCAAAAGGATTACCGAGACGCTGGGAGAAGAAGTGCCACGAAGTCTTGCAGCTGCAACATGAACGAACTAAACGTTCAGTGAACAAAATCCACCAGGGCCGTGACGAGAGTTCGAATCTACGTCCGAGATGATCCCAGACGCATAAGGCAGCGTTTGGGATCCTCTCGGACTAAGTTCGAACTCTCGTCACGGCCCTTTGTGGATTTGTTCATTTGATACATCACGCTATTGTGATTTCTGTGTGTGTGAACGTTCAGTGGAGCTACTGGCACTGTTGATGAGGCGGTGCACACGTCGACTGTGATTCCAGCCGAGTGCAGTGAGGAGATAATCAGGAACGACCAAGATAGTAGACTTTGGAAATTGCCAATCAAGCTGAGAACTTAGTGACACTTTCCGATTCTCAGGAGAGACTAAAGCACTAGATGATTGTTGTTCCCCGGAAGCCGGGGATTTGCACTACTGATAACTGAGCCTGGATAAGGAAAAACGTTTTGGGGATTAGGGGGGGAAACTTAAGGAGTTCGAACAGGAGTTCGTGGTGTTCTTGAGATGACAGGCGCAGGAGCCAAGGACACCCGCATCTGTCCAATTGTCTCTGAGCGATGCTGGAAATGTGAGGTTTCTCGTGTCTTTAATTAAAAAAAAGTCGTGTTGGCTTGTATGATTTTTCTCTAGTATGGTGGGAAGCTTCAGGTCTTCCCTCATGTTAATGATCTTTGTGCGTCCTGGGACACCAAAAGCACCCTCTTGGCTCCATTCTGTATGTTACATTGTTCAAAGAAGAGTCGAGGAATTTAAATGATAATCAGGCATGATAATCAACTAGAGATCTCATAAAAATCATATTAAATAGTCTGGCACATTTTATATTGACACAGATATTCTTACCCGTGAGAATATTCTTACCAGTAAGCTCGTTTACAATGTCACTGTTAATACCTGCTCTACGGTATTTATGCTGCCCACACGTCCCAGTGTTCTGACTGCTGACTCTGAGAGCTAGAGGGACTCTGTATCAGCGCTTTTAGTAACAAGAAAACCAAAAAAAATGTTTACAGTCGAGTTTATATATTTACAACAATACAATCTTCAGCCGCATAACAGATGACATCTTTGTCAGCTAGTGTTGGGGATATCAATTATTAATTTGTCCATCAAAACACTCAAAAGTCTGGGGTTAATAACTGCACATTGATTTGTACAAAACTTAAAATAGACATAATTATTACTTCTAACCCGTCTGAAAAGGGATGAGGAAGTTCTGTGACTCAGGTACCCCCTTGAGGCGTGTCAACAGTCTAACATAAACATCAAAGGAGACAAGTTGCTTAATTCTCTGTTAGCTGTATCAAAAGAGATTTGGAGATCAATAAATACCGTTTGGTCTCTGCCTGATAAAACATTCAGAAGAGCCAATATGAGTGCTTCGTTCAGGAAATAAACTATAATTTTATGAGAAAGTTAATGCGTAATTTGAAACACCAGCCTGTAGAATATAATAATCATATCTGGAATTTTTTTATTTTTTGTTATTAATACATGAGGTACATCTGCATTAGTGCAGCTACCCTAGACTATATGAAGTGGAGTACAGTGTGTCAAAAAAGCTAACTAGGTGATGCTAAAAAAAAACCATCACACAGGATGGTTAGTCATACAGAGGCATGTGATAAGCGGTCTGGTTTAGAAAACGTAGAAGGCATACACTCTACGGATATATCACGCCCCATGTCAAGTAACTCGCATGAAGGCGAGTAAAACCTACCGCCAGAGGACGGGTGGCACTCAATCCTCAGGCTCAACAGACAAGGACAACCCGGAGACCACAGGAATAATTCGTCAGCGATGAGAGAACTCGCCACGAAGCTCTAATTGCGGTTCTCAATGTACATAAGATCGTCTCAGAGTCTTTCCAAGAGTATTAGATCGTCTCAAAGTGAGACACCATCTTCTCAGAGTGGGTTAGAATGCATCAAAGACGGTTTAAATCGTCTCAAAGTGCGACAAATCGTCCAATTTGCTTGTGAAATGTTATTTAATCTCGGGGGAATCTTTCCTTGGCACCAGGAGCTTAGAGAAAGGAATGGCAGGATGTTACTGAGCCTTACTGGAGGTTCCTTGGTGACAATTGTCAGTTCTTCATATCGACTTGAAGCAACACTGAGGTGTGACCTACACTGTGGTGTGGCCTACACTGTGGTGTGACCTACACTGTGGTGTGACCTACACTGTGGTGTGACCTACACTGTGGTGTGACCTACACTGTGGTGTGACCAACACTGTGGTGTGACCTACACTGTGGTGTGACCTACACTGTGGTGTGACCTACACTGTGGTGTGACCTACACTGTGGTGTGACCTACACTGTGGTGTGACCTACACTGTGGTGTGCCGGGGTTAATTATCGCTGGTAAATTCCATTATTCAACGTCCACGTTCGATACAGGACCTCAGATACAAGCGTCCACAACACAAGCCAATTGGCCGCTTTTCAAGTGAGGAATATCAAATATTTCGCTTTGTATTCCTCTGAATCTCTCTATATCGTTCTGATTCGCTATATATATAAATTCGAATAGCTCGTTATCGTTCTGAAGCTCCGTATATCATTCTGAATCGCTATAAATCGTTCTGAATCGCAATACGTCGCTCTATATCGTTCTATATTGCTATGACTTGCTCTATATAACTCTATATAACTACAGAAGCTAGAGTCTGAGAGTGAGCAACTCTCGCTTCACTTATATACAATAAACACTCAAGGATATTAATAAATAATTATATAAATATACAATGAACACTCAAGGATATTAATAATTATATAAATACACAATAAACACTCATGGATATTAATATATAATTATTTATTTAGGTTTTGGTATAGAGAGACGTGGCTCTTCTCACTCTCAGAAAGTAATTACGGCCCTTCTAAAATGCAATGAATATTATATTTATATATTCAGACAATGGCCACATTTCTACAAAAAAAATAAAAATAATTGACTCGCGCTTTTGTGGCGATTTTAATAAAGTAAAAATATCAATAAAACATTATATTATTATTATTATTATACAAATAAATTATATTACAATATTTCCAGGAACAAAAACATTAAATATCAGGAACATTTAATGACATTTAAATGGCAATAACAATAAGAACTGGAATTGATGTGATATATTTTTACATGTTATCACTGAAGAACATCCTTCCACAGTAGAACACATGAAGAACAACCTCCCACACCAGAACACATGAAAGAACAACCTCCCACACCAGAACACATGAAGAACAACCTCCCACACCAGAACACAGAAAGAACAACCTCCCACACCAGAACACAGAAAGAACAACCTCCCACACCAGAACACTACACTGAAGAACAACCTCCCACACCAGAACACTGAAGAACAACCTCCCACACCAGAACACTGGAGAACAACCTCCCACACCAGAACACTGGAGAACAACCTCCCACACCAGAACACAGAAGAACAACCTCCCACACCAGAACACTGGAGAACAACCTCCCACACCAGAACACTGGAGAACAACCTCCCACACCAGAACACTGGAGAACAACCTCCCACACCAGAACACAGAAGAACAACCTCCCACACCAGAACACTGGAGAACAACCTCCCACACCAGAACACTGGAGAACAACCTCCCACACCAGAACACTGGAGAACAACCTCCCACACCAGAACACTGGAGAACAACCTCCCACACCAGAACACTGGAGAACAACCTCCCACACCAGAACACAGAAAGAACAACCTCCCACACCAGAACACAGAAAGAACAACCTCCCACACCAGAACACAGAAAGAACAACCTCCCACACCAGAACACAGAAAGAACAACCTCCCACACCAGAACACAGAAAGAACAACCTCCCACACCAGAACACAGAAAGAACAACCTCCCACACCAGAACACAGAAAGAACAACCTCCCACACCAGAACACAGAAAGAACAACCTCCCACACCAGAACACTGAAGAACAACCTCCCACACCAGAACACAGAAAGAACAACCTCCCACACCAGAACACAGAAAGAACAACCTCCCACACCAGAACACAGAAAGAACAACCTCCCACACCAGAACACTGAAGAACAACCTCCCACACCAGAACACAGAAAGAACAACCTCCCACACCAGAACACTGAAGAACAACCTCCCACACCAGAACACAGAAAGAACAACCTCCCACACCAGAACACTGAAGAACAACCTCCCACACCAGAACACTGAAGAACAACCTCCCACACCAGAACACTGAAGAACAACCTCCCACACCAGAACACTGAAGAACAACCTCCCACACTAGAACACAGAAAGAACAACCTCCCACACCAGAACACTGAAGAACAACCTCCCACACCAGAACACAGGAAGAACAACCTCCCACACCAGAACACTGAAGAACAACCTCCCACACCAGAACACTGAAGAACAACCTCCCACACCAGAACACTGAAGAACAACCTCCCACACCAGAACACTGAAGAACAACCTCCCACACCAGAACACTGAAGAACAACCTCCCACACCAGAACACTGAAGAACAACCTCCCACACCAGAACACAGAAGAACAACCTCCCACACCAGAACACTGAAGAACAACCTCCCACACCAGAACACAGAAAGAACAACCTCCCACACCAGAACACTGAAGAACAACCTCCCACACCAGAACACAGAAAGAACAACCTCCCACACCAGAACACAGGAGACACACCAACAAAGGGTACCTCACACACAGCCCAGAAGCAGCACCAAGGGCGTTCTTCACCAGCGCGTGGACCTGATCGCCCGGGATAACGTGGCAGGCCTGAATAGCGATGCCCTTTGAAAGGACACCGCTTCACCGTACGGCCTTCGGTGAGGGCGTTGCCGGCGTCATCTGGTCTGAATCTCCCCAGTGTGCGCGCGTCCTGTGGGGGAGAAGTCACTCCGGAGAGACACACTCTTCCTGAGGGAGAGACACGCTTGCAGCCCCCCAAGGTCTCGTAGGGTACCTCGGAGCCAGTCAATGGGAGATCAATCTTATGATATCCTGTCCAACCAATGGGAGAACAGCCTTATAATGGGCCAATCAGTCTCTGAACAGCTCGCTGTTTGGTCGGTTGGATTCCGTCCCCATTACTTACGAGCAAGACGGATAGGCCTACGCTGTAACACACGGCGGTACCTGGTGACTGTAACTCTGTATTACAAGCGTCGTCAGTGTAAAACAGGTAATGGAAAGAAATAACTCGAAATTGTTTTTCCTGGTTACCTGAACGCGAAGGGAGGGAACTGTGAGGAGAAAGCGCTAAGCTATTACGACTGTTCAGCACCTGGAAGAGATCAGGATAAGGATTTGGGATGGGACGGGAGGGAGGAATGGTGGCCAACCACTAGGACGATCGGGGATTGAACGCTGACCAACCTGTATCCGAATTGAACGAAAAAGAAAAATGAAATAAGAAAAAAATTAATATTTTTTTTTAGTTTCTGTAGACACTAGAAATTAACAGAGAGAGAGAGAGAGAGAGAGAGAGAGAGAGAGAGAGAGAGAGAGAGAGAGAGAGAGAGAGAGAGAGAGAGAGAGAGAGAGAGAGAGAGAGAGAGAGACAGAAAGAAGGGCATGAGAGAATAGGGAGTCGGTGGTAGGAACGAATTCATTCCCGCAGTAGAGATCAATGAGAGGGGTGAGAGAGGGGTGAGAGAGACAGGAGACACGAGGAAGGAGAGGAAGAGAGAGATGCTGGAGGAGAAGAGGAGAAGAGAAGACAGAGAGAAGGGGTAACAAAGACTGATGACTGAGTTCACTGAACGAGCGAACCACCCTATGTAACACACAACTAAACAATACTATTGAACAATACAATGGAAAAATATGATTGAACAATGCGAATGAACAATACTCTCGAACAATACCATTGGACAATACAAGTAACAATATGAAGGCAATTTAATCAATTTGTAGGGAACTCTCCCACATTGATGCATATTTTCCCAGGGAGAGTCAGTCTGTCTGTCTGTCTGTCTGTCTGTCTGTCTGTCTGTCTGTCTGTCTGTCTGTCTGTCTGTCTGTCCGTCTGTCTATCTGTCTGTCTCTCTAGTGTCTCAGTGGCAATATAAAGCCATATTGACAGCACAGAATGCTGTTGAGAGTCCTTATTAATATTTTAAGAAATTATTTGTGTATATAGAGGACTGAATGTAATGTTGTAGAGTTGCCTAACGTTGGTTGGAGAGGCTCCAGGCTGCCTGGCTGTGAGAGCTGCTCAAGTTTGCTCAAAAGTTACCAGATGTTCCTTCACTTGGAAAGGCGAGGTTAATAGTTGTATTACTGGCTGCACGCGCGTGTGTGTGTGTATGTATTTACTATTTGTGTCTGCAGAATCGCGCTATTTAGCTCTTGGACCCCGCCTTTCTAGCCAATCCAGATTTTTCCTTTATGTCTACTACTACTACTACTACACACACACACACACACACAAACATACACACACACACACACACACACACACACACACACACGCACACACACACACACACACACACACACACACACACACACACACACACACACACAGGTGTGGAGGCTGACTCCATACACAGTTTCAAATGTAGATATGATAGAGCCCAGTAGGCTCAGGAATCTGTACACCAGTTGATTGACAGTTGAGAGACGGGACCAAAGAGCCAGAGTTCAACCCCCCGCAAGCCCAACTAGGTGAGTACAATTAGGTAAGTACACACATCCCCCAGGAAGCAGCCCGTAACAGCTGTCTAACTCCCAGTTACCTAATTTACTGCAAAGTGGGCAGGGGTATCAGGGGTGAAAGAAACACTGCTCATGTGTTTCCGCCTCCACCGGGAATCGAACCCGGGACACCAACACCACCACCACCATAACCACCACAACAACACACACACATTATCAACAATGACAAAACCACCAAAGATTATAGACCACACAAACAAAATACCACAACCATCATCCACCACCAACAAATACAACAACAAATACACGTCAACAAATACAACAGCATAAATACCAAAAAACACACGATAAAGCACAATGTCCCAGTAGCGTTTTAAGCCTTGTTCAGAACCGGTATTCTGAATTATATAAACAAGAAGAATTAATATTTAGAGGCTCCCCCCCCCCTGAGCCAAGGCCGCCAGAAGCGACTATAACCAGCCGAGAGCAATTACGGAGGCATTGAAGGAGTAATGAGTGCGTACATTACCCCTAATTACCGGGTAAATTAGTGGTTCATTAGTCACGGTTGTCTCCTCGTCGGCCCAACACTCCGACACTTGTCGGTCGGGGTCGTGGTGTGTCGTCTGGTGGTCACCGGTCATCCCACACCTGCTCTCTCCACTAACACCAACAACCTCCGTCAACAGGTGTGGGTCGAGGGGGACAGACAGGTGTGGGTCGAGAGGGGATAGACAGGTCTGGGTCGAGGGAGACAGGTGTGAGTCGAGAAGACAGGTGTGGGTCGAGGAGACAGGTCTGGGGTCGAGGAGACAGGTGTGGGTCGAGGAGACAGGTCTGGGTCGAGGGAGACAGGTCTGGGGTCGAAGGGGGACAGAAAAACAATTTAGGTTAATGAGAAAATTTGAGACTTAAAAGGCCACATTTACATAAAAAAGGTCGAGTTTTAAGGGAAAGGTCAAAGTCCAAAGACTACAGATCAAGGTCACAGTGAATGCCAAGGTCACGTGGGGACAAGCGGGGTCAAATTGACAGTTGACCTCACCTGGAGAGGTCAGGTGGAATCTACAACAGCTTTGGTGGCACTCAAAATAGCTTCCTTTTATATTTTAAGACTTTTTTGCCGCCGCTAAACTGCCAATTGCACTTTAATAACGGTAAACGCACAGAGGTCAGGAACTATGCTAACGAGTCTTAACGACCCAACTGTGACCATCACTCTCCCTTACCAGCATAATCAGCCACTGCTCCCCCCCTCCCCCCCCACCCCCTCCCCCCTACCCCCTAGTGTGGATTTTTAATTTCTTTCTCACCAACCATTGAGGAAAAGATGCTAAAAGAGAATTTACCCGGTAAAGGAAATGTGTGTGACGCAAGATGAAGGCTTGTATGACGCAAGGGGGAAAGCGGGTATGACGCAAGATAAAAGGAGGCATTATGCAAGGGGAAGACAGAGATTTGACGCATCAGAAAAGGTGATACGACGGGAAACGAAGTCACTGTCAAATGATCTGGAAAAGGCAAAACAGACTGCTCGTCCTGAGAAGAAGTGCAGGAGGAAGCAAGCGTGACGCAAAGATGTAACCTATGCGTCACGCGATCTTCGTAAAGCAATGCACCATTGAGGATAAATCTGTTGTGTGTTTCCTCGGTGTTGGCATGGTAACCAAACGCTTCAAGTTTCTTCCGTCAGATGGCTCTTCTGATTGTTTTGTTTCTAGGTAAACAATGATTAGCACTGAAGACTAAATGCAAATTCCTTGTCAATAACAATAACAGGGGTTTTAGATCAATATTGTGATCACGAGACTTTGTTTTTAAAATATTTATAGTTTGAAATTAACATGATATATGGTTGTATAAACTCCAGAAGCCAGATGAAGGATAATCACAGCAAAGTGGAGCACTTATGAGACATTATTTAACACGGAATATAAGTCGTGTTAACGTGATATACCGCTGTGTTACCTAGACACAGCTGTGTTGACACGTGTTAAGACAAGATGGGTCCGTTGAACAGGTTCGAATGCTTTCTAGTTAGCCAACACCACTTCAAATCCGACGCTTGACCAATCGCGAGAACGACCAGCCCATAAGAGATAGCTATTTATATCCAACCCAAACTCATTCATATGCATGTCAAACCTACGCTTGAAACAAGCCCACTCAAATCATCCCACACTTGTTATGTTACCCAGTTAACTGTTCCAGAACTCATCAATCATGTTGCTAAACCAGCTTCCAAACCAAGCTCACTTCTGTCAAAGAAAATAACGAGAGCTTACGAGTTCTCCATCCCATTACCATCTCTACGGGGAAACAGAACTTATATGAAACCCATAATGTTCTTTGTTCGAGAACAGTGGCTACATCGCAACACTTTAAGAAGTCGATTACCTCCTGGCAGCAGGAGAAGCGTTATTGTTCCAGTCTAAGAAGAGCTCAGAGCCTCCATGCTCAGGGCTCAGAGCCTCCAGGCTCAGGGCTCAGAGCCTCCATGCTCAGGGCTCAGAGCCTCCAGGCTCAGGGCTCAGAGCCTCCATGCTCAGGGCTCAGAGCCTCCAGGCTCAGGGCTCAGAGCCTCCATGCTCAGGGCTCAGAGCCTCCATGCTCAGGGTTCAGAGCCTCCAGGCTCAGGGCTCAGAGTCTCCAGGCTCAGAGCCTCCATACTCAGGGCTCAGAGCCTCCAAGCTCAGGGCTCTGAGCCATACTCAGCATCCTCCTCCTCCTCCAGCCAACATCTGCAGATGGGAGAATGATTCTGAGAGCTCTTACCTCACTGGCTGTCCCATTTAACCCGAGTCCTCAATGCACTACACATGCAACAAGCTATGGAAAGTGTTGCTCACTGAAAGAACACTTACACTTGTATGCACTCGCATTTATGTGACTTCTTATCATAAGTGATTATGACTCAAAATATTGCGAAAGTCTTAAGAAATGGCTTTAAAGTCAACGTTTATTGTAAATTTTTTTAAGTACTGTAATAACACTGTGATAAGTGAGACATAATTTTATCTTTGCATTCGAAGCAAATTGAAATGTGTTATCGTAAAGAAATAAAGAGCATATTTTCAAAATTTTTTCAGAGATTTGTTTCAGGAGATATCTGAAAGGCTTTACTTCAGTGAATGAACAGAACTATGCCAAATATATTTTGTGTATATCGAAATGACTGTCAATAAGAACAATGAACTGTCACATTGTATTTTTCATGCAGCAATTCTGGCCATTTGTATGTGTGTGTGTGTACTCACCTAGTTGTGCTTGCCGGGGGGGAGGGGGGTTGAGCTTTGGCTCTTTGGTCCCGCCTCTCAACAGTCAGTCAACTGGCGTACAGATTCCTGAGCTTCTCAAGCGCTATCATAACTACATTTGAAACGGTGTATGTTTTTTTAGTTTAAGTCTACGGAAAAACATACTCGCGTTTCACTTACCTGTCCGGGGTAAACACGGTAATATCACTCAGGATCTTGACCACAATGTTGTGATAAGTCAGTCTCAGTCTCTCTCTCTCTCTCTCTCTCTCTCTCTCTCTCTCTCTCTCTCTCTCTCTCTCTCTCTCTCTCTCTCTCTCTCGCTCGCTCCCTCTCTCTCTCTCGCTCCCTCTCTCTCTCTCGCTCCCTCTCTCTCTCTCGCTCCCTCTCTCTCTCTCTCTCTCTCTCTCTCTCTCTCTCTCTCTCTCTCTCTCTGTCTGTCTGTCTGTCTCTCTCTCTCTCTATTTTATTCTCACTTCCTCGGCATTCGAATTTGCATACGGAATAGTGTTCAAAGATTTTTCAACGAAAGATATACGTAAGACTCCTGTTTCAAAAGTTCCAACAATTTTGGTCGCGATCGTCATATTTTATTCTCTATAACCCCGCCTTCCCTCGCTCTCACTGTCTCCTAATTCTTTCCCACCTTCCGTTTTTCTGCCTTCGTGCCTTTTTCCTTCTCTTGGATACAGCAGTGAACGCCGGAGAGACGACTATGCTCGAGTGGGAGGGGTCGTTACCCGAGTGGGTGGGCTCATACTCGAGAGGGTGGGGCCGTTACTCGAGTATATGGGGTCGTACTCGAGTGAAATGTGTTAGTGCTCGAGTGGGTTGATGAGGGAATCGATTGCGATGCTGCTGCGGGTGTCCCCGAGAAGGATTTAAAGGATCTTAAGGGAAATGCGAGAGTTGTGTAATGGGAGAGAGTGATACCTGAGTGGGGTGCTAGTAAGACAGACTGGCAATCAGTCGACCAGTCAGAAACACAGCTAGCCAGCAAGCCATTCAGCCACAAGCTCGCTGGTCAATCAGCAGCCAGCCAGATAGCAACATGCCAGAGAACCAGCCAGATAGCGAGAATGTTAGCCGACCAGCTGGCACGATAGCAAGCAGTAGAGTTACTCAGCTTGCTATCCAGTACATTATCAGAGAAAACCGGCAGGAAGACAGTCAGCTAACCAGCCAGCTGGCTAGAAAGCTAGTAAACAATAAACCAGTCTGCTTACTAGTATCCAATCAGCAAGTCGGGCAGTCTTGCAGTTCCTGCGAGCAAGCCAACCAATCCAGCAATTTAGCCACATGGGTAAATGAAACTAGACTTCAAATGCATGAAAGTGGATACATGATGAAGCAGATAATGCTCTCTCTCTCTCTCTCTCTCTCTCTCTCTCTCTCTCTCTCTCTCTCTCTCTCTCTCTCTCTCTCTCTCTCTCTCTCTCTCTCTCTCTCTCCCTCCCCCCCCACACATCATCTACTAACCAAATTAGCCCCTCACCAATAAGATCAAAGGTCAGTAATGGGGAGTGGAAGGAGGCCCGTAATATTATAATAGAACCAGTTTAAGCGCATCGCTCACTCCTTCCTTTGTCACGATAATGGATCAGGGGAAATATCAGTGACATGTACTTAGAGACCCTCCTCTTGATGTTCATTCTGACCTCCAGGGGGCAGCACTTATCTTTGATGACAGACTTGTAATGACATGACAATGACAGCTACGACGATAGTTAATAACACCAACAACAACAATATATATATATATATATATATATATATATATATATATATATATATAGATATATATATATATATATATATGAAGAAGCATAACACATGAGGATTGGAGACCTTGCGCCTGGGGAACAAAAAGGTATTTGTGTAAATCTATTCCCAAAGCGTGTGATTGGACGAATTTGAGACCCCATCAACCACAATCACTATTTAGCATCTAGCACCCGTGTGCACAGCCACTAAATTATCAAATAATTAACACAGAATTAACACAGACATACTCACCACGTACCCTGATCCGTGCAAACACTAGCTCATTCATCAAGAAAAACACCCATTGGACCAAACACAGCAGTCACCCGTCTCACCACACACACACACACACACACACACACACACACACACACACACACACACACACACACACACACACACACGTAACCCAACCTTTGGTAAAAAAAAAAACACAAACCCACAGAAGACTTACAGTAAATAAATGTCGATGCCTCCCATCTCTACCAATCTCTCCCCCCTTCCAAAACAAATAAAACAAACAAACACACCACCCAATATACGAATACAAAAATTCTTAGGAAAAGATCAGCCGTGCATGTGAGATACACATAAATCTATAGCACTGCCAGAACTGGCCTGGCTACCTGGAAGGAGGGAGGGAGGGAGAGAGAGAGAGAGAGAGAGAGAGAGAG
This sequence comes from Procambarus clarkii, assembly GCF_040958095.1. Classification (NCBI taxonomy): domain Eukaryota; kingdom Metazoa; phylum Arthropoda; class Malacostraca; order Decapoda; family Cambaridae; genus Procambarus; species Procambarus clarkii. Next base: position 13,283,768 of record NC_091190.1, on the reverse strand, counting down.
AGAGAGAGAGAGAGAGAGAGAGAGAGAGAGAGAGAGAGAGAGAGAGAGAGAGAGAGAGAGAGAGAGAGAGACAGACAGACAGACAGACAGAAAGAGAGTAAGAAAGAGGGATGGAGGCAGAAAACAGAAGGGAGGAGAAGATGGATGGAAATCGAAATAAGAAATTAAATGTAGAAGGGACGAGGAACAAGAGACAGGAAGGAAATGAAAGAAGAAGACAAAAGGAGGAAGGGAATTATCTTATCAGCGGAAAGCCCCAAGCAAAAAAGAAAGAAGCCAAGAGAGAAGAAGGAAGCGTGGTTGATAGAAGGAAGTGAGGGAGGGTAGAGTGAGGGGAGGGTTAGAGGGTAAAATGTGGGTTAGAGAGGGGGAAAGGCTGGAATGAGGGGGGAGTGAGATGGTAGAGGCAGAGGGTGAGGGAGTGAGAAAGTGGAGTGAGAGGGAGGGAGAGAAGGGGGGGAGGGGGAGGGAGTGAGGGGAGGGGGAGGGAGTGAGGGGAGTGAGGGGAGTGAGAGAGGGAGTGAGTGAGTGAGAGAGAGGGGTGAGTGAGTGAGTGAGTGAGAGAGAGGCCAAGAGAGCCCGCGTCTCATTTCAAATAATCTTGATGGCCTAAACGTCCTCCTCCGTTTTCTTTGATGGTCCACTTAACACAATTTGCGGTGCTACTTAACGGCGCTCCGACGTAAACACTGTTAGGCTCGGTAATAGCCCTCTGTAGCTACCTCAGGGCGCTCTCAGGGGTCCGGGACGAGGCGGCTGTAGTGGCTGTCAATCTACATTGTCTTTGTTTACGTTTGTGTTCGTGTGAAGGTGGTGTTTGTACTCACCTGTTAGTAACTGCAGGGTCGTCACCCAACTTTTAGTGACACTTTAAACATCAATGAAAGACGTAAAATGAGGGCCCGATAAGTGACCCCGACACCCGATAAGTGACCTCACGGCCCGATAAGTGACCCCAACACCCGATAAGTGACCCCAGGGCCCGATAAGCGACCCCAGGGCCCGATAAGTGACCCCAACACCCGATAAGTAACCCCAACACCCGACAAGCGACCCCAACACCCTCACATACCACTCTGTGCACCCAGCAGCCACTGGAAACCTGGTTGTAAAATGATAGGCAGGAATCGTGTTCGGTGGGGATGGCATGTTGGTGAATAATACGTTTCAGTCCCTGGTTCGAGGGACTACAGTGAGGGGCTACAGTGAGGGACTACAGTTCGAGGGACTACTGTTCGAGGGACTACAGTTCGAGGGGCTACAGTTCGAGGGGCTACAGTTCGAGGGACTACAGTTCGAGGGACTACAGTTCGAGGGACTACAGATAACACCTGTCATCTGTAGACTCACTCTCCCAGCACTCACTCTCCCAGCACTCACTCTCCCAGCACTCACTCTCCCAGCACTCACTCTCACCCTCAGGACCGCAATAAGTCACCGGGCCGCCCCTCGACGCCCCTCTCCTTCAACAAGTCCCCAAGGTCAACGAAGAAATAAAGACAGAAGATAAAACTACAAAGTTGACAACAGGAACTTTCCATTGTATTGACTGAGCTTCAAGCCTCCACTATCCCATCCACTTGTCTGTAATAGAGTGTAAACACTCGACTCTCTCCTCGTTTTCCCCTCCACTAAACCCTTTTCCTTCCCTTCCTTCCTCCTCCTTCCCTCCGTACTCTTCTTCTCCCGTCCCTCGCTCCTACTCTAAAGTAATCCCCGGTAACTTTTAGTCATCGCAGACGGCCTCAAATGTCAGTTTCAACTCGAAGTGAAACGTTATGTGGGTTGAGAACTGACAGAGCAGCATCAGGTGACGTGACTGCCATACCCGGAAGATTTCCTAATGACACATCTCCTTGCCCGCCTCCTTCCCTCCTCCTTATTCGTATTCTCCCTTTTTCCTTCTGTTCTTCTCTTTCATTATTACTGCCACCACCGCCAACGTTGTCATCATATCTGTAGGCTGTGTTTGATGCGAGGAGAAGGCACCTGGGGCCCTCATCCCGTGTCTCTGGTTCAGTCTGTGGTTCAGTCTGTGGTTAAGTCTGTGGTTCAGTCTGTGGTTAAGTTTCTGGTTCAGTCTGTGGTTCAGTCTGTGGTTCAGTCTGTGGTGCAGTCTATGGTTCAGTCTGTGGTTCAGTCTGTGGTTCAGTCTGTGGTTCAGTCTGTGGTTCAGTTTGTGGTTCAGTCTCTGGTCCAGTCTCTGGTTCAGTCTGTGGTTCAGTCTGTGGTTCAGTCTGTGGTTCAGTCTGTGGTTCAGTCTGTGGTTCAGTCTGTGGTTCAGTCTGTGGTTCAGTCTGTGGTTCAGTCTGTGGTTCAGTCTCTGGTTCAGTCTGTGGTTCAGTCTGTGGTTCAGCCTGTGGTTCAGTCTCTGGTTCAGTCTGTGGTTCAGTCTGTGGTTCAGTCTGTGGTTCAGTCTCCCCCGTCACCCACTCTCTAAACTTTCCAGGTCATCATTTCTGCCTGGAAGGTTGGGCTCGGCAGTGTGCTGATGCAACCACTGCTGCGCTTAGGCAGGACGCGGGGAATCTGCATTGCTTAGTAAGCATTTACTTGTTTAATGAAGTGATAAAGAAGGGAGAGAGAGGGAGAGGTAGACGATGAGAGTGGGAGAGAGGAGGTGAGGAGAGGATGAAAGTCTTGTCTTTAGTCTTTTAATGTGTAATAAAGTCTGTTATTTGTTTGTGTTCTCGCCACACACACACATATATACACACACACACACGCACGCACGCACGCACGCACGCACGCACGCACACACACACACACACACACACACACACACACACACACACACACACGCACGCACGCACAGCTCCTCGCAGCCGAGTTGCAACCCGCTCTCGCACAAGACAGTACATATATGACTTATTGCTTGTACTGCTTGTACGAGAACGGGTTGCGAGAGGACAGAGTTCCGGGGTCGTAGTCCTAAGGCCTCAGGTTCAATTCCCGGTCGAAGAAGCAACAAATGGGCAGAATTTATTTCACCTGATACACCTGTTCACCTAGTAGTAAATAGGTGCCTGGGAGTTAACCAGCTGCTACGGGCTGCTTCCTGGGAATGTATTCACCTAGTTGTGCTTGCAGAGGTTGAGCTCTGCTCTTTCGGCCCGCCTCTCAACTGTCAATCAACTGTTACTATTTTTTTTTCTCCACATCACACACACACACAGAAAGCAGCTCAGTAACAGCTGTCTAACTCCCAGGTACCTATTTACTGCTAGGTAACAGGGGTATCAGGGTGAAAGAAACTTTGCCCATTTGTTTCTGCCTGGTCCGGGAATCGAACCCGGGCCACTGAATTACGAGTCATGCGCGCTGTCCACTCAGCTACCAGACCCCTTAGTGTGTGTGTATGTATGTGTACAAAGGAAATATGTAGTAGATATGATAGAAGAAAACTAGAGAACATGAGGCCCTAGCTAGAGCTCTAAGTGTCTTATAGAGTGTGTTCATCAGATAGAAGAGGAGGGAAGCGGAATTAAACGAGAGGCCCACCACACTGGCCGATCCTCTCAGTACTTGGGATGTCTCCCACAAGTCTCCCACAGGCACCTTTTACCCTGACAAACTGGATCGGGATCAATTTTCCTCCACCGGACTAATTTTCTCTCCCCCTGACATTAGGCCCATTTCACCCACGTGCTAATTCCACCTGGACTAATAATTCCTCCCCGCAACTAGCCAATTCCACGAGGAACAATTCCGTACCCGAACCCGTTCTCGCCTCGACCGCCTCCGTCCCACTAAGGTATCTCACAGAACACAACACCAAGCAGGTGGCGACGGCAGAAGTGAGAAACTACACAGTGAGGTATTTAGCAATTAACGCTGGCCGCTGTTGCCAACGCAACCCCTAGACTTCCTGTGCAACTTGCAAGGTGCAGCGGTACGTACGTGTTACCCCCCGCCGGGTTGGGGAACCGAGGCAGCTGGGCGTAGTTGGGATAATTGGTTGGAGAGGGAGAATCCTGGGGGTGGTATAATGCTGGGATTGTATCAACTGTGTCAACATCAACCACAGTAACGATAACTTTCACACCCCGAGGAAGACATCAGTTACTACATCAATAACAACAATGAGAACAATAACAACAACCACATACTCACATGCTCGACAAGAACAACAACAACAGCGGCAATAACATATCCCTTTCCTATTGTCTTAATCCCACACCCATCTATCTCACCCCCCACCCCCCTCCCATCTAACTCACCCCACACCCTCTCTCCCATCTATCTCACTCCCACACCCCCCTCCCATATGCCCCACCCCACACACCCCCTCCCATATACCCCACCCCACACACCCCCTCCCATATACCCCACCCCACACCCCCTCCCATATACCCCACCCCACACACCCCCTCCCATATACCCCACCCCACACACCCCCTCCCATATACCCCACCCCACACACCCCCTCCCATACATCTCTCCCAACTAACCACAAACATCGCCTCTGCGGGAACCTAACAGGTAAATGCTACTTAACTATTAACTTATGAGGGAACCCGCGGTGATTGGTTCCCAGAGGAACAACAGGCACGGAAACTCTCTCTCTCTCTCTCTCTCTCTCTCTCTCTCTCTCTCTCTCTCTCTCTCTCTCTCTCTCTCTCTCTCTCTCTCTCTCTCTCTCTCTCTCTCTCTCTCTCTCCCTCTCTCTCTCTCTCTCTCTCCCAAATAACACTGGAGATAAGCCCTTCTGACACCAGATCATGTTCTTAGTCTAAACCTCAAAGGGCCGTGCTACTTCATCCTCCCTTTATTCCGCTTTCTCATGCTTCCTTCATTATTCCCTTTTATTCCTCTTCCTTCCCCTCTTTCCCCTCCTCCTCCTTCCCTTCCTTAGTCCTTAAAAATTACTTCCAAGGGGGTAATTGTAAAAAAACATAAATATAGCAACGTTCAAATCCCTGCCAACGATTAGATTGTTTGCGGGGACTTGAGTCTGGGCGCTCCGCCCCCCAACAGGCAGGTACACTGTCGGTCAACAAACACTAACAAGCACTATGTTGGCAAATACCTTTAGAAATAAATACAAAAGCGCTGATACAAACAAGGCCCTCAAACACTGCAAGTTTGGCGCCCTCAATCACACGGGGCGCCAGGAAACATACAAGTGCTCCAGGAAACACACAAGTGCTCCAGGAAACACACAAGTGCTCCAGGAAACATACAAGTGCTCCAGGAAACATACAAGTGCTCCAGGAAACACACAAGTGCTCCAGGAAACACACAAGTGCTCCAGGAAACACACAAGTGCTCCAGGAAACACACAAGTCCTTCAGGAAACACACAAGGGCCTCCAGGAAACAACACAAGTCCTTCATTAAACACACAGGTGCTCCAGGAAACACACAAGTGCTTCAGGAAACACACAAGTCCTTCAGGAAACACACAAGTCCTCCAGGAAACACACAAGGGCCTCCAGGAAACACACAAGTCCTCCAGGAAACACACAACGGCCTCCAGGAAACACACAAGTCCTCCAGGAAACACACAAGGGCCTCCAGGAAACAACACAAGTGCTCCAGGAAACAACACAAGTGCTCCAGGAAACAACACAAGTGCTCCAGGAAACAACACAAGTGCTCCAGGAAACAACACAAGTGCTCCAGGAAACAACACAAGTGCTCCAGGAAACAACACAAGTGCTCCAGGAAACACACAAGAGGGCTCCTAACCCACCCCCACGACACACAATCCTCTGCACCTAACAAAAGACCAGCGAGGAATAGTTATTTCCAGCACGCTGTATGCCGGCGTCTTCTCATTACAGAGATGACCGCCGCCTTGCCGGAGTGTTACTGGTGCCTCCCTCTCTCATCCACGGCCTCTCTTGTCACCGCCGCTTATTTACGACTCTTTTAGACAAAGAGCGAGAAAGGGGAGAGGGGCAGAGGAGGGAGAGAAAGAAGTGGATGGAGCTCGAGTAGATGAACTTCGAGTGGATGACGCTCAAGTAGATGAACTTCGAGTGGGTGACGCTCAAGTAGATGAACTTCGAGTGGATGACGCTCAAGTAGATGAACTTCGAGTGGGTGACGCTCAAGTAGATGAACCTCGAGTGGGTATCTTCACTCCGCCGTATCTTCACTCGTCTTTTCGATTTCCTTTTCGTGAAGTCAAAAAGCTGCACTCGACACAAAAGACTGATCTGTCTAAATACATCCAATTAGGGCGCTGCGTTCGTGTATACCAGGTATATGTATACCAGTCCTGGCGAGGATACATATGTGTTTTCGACCCCAAGCAGCGGAAAATCACTTATTTATGGCCGTATAATTGTGCCAAATGACTTAAGTTACGCCCGGAAATAGTGAGAGACTGACCCAGATAGTGAGAGACTGACCCAGATAGTGAGAGACTGACCCAGATAGTGAGAGACTGATCCAGATAGTGAGAGACTGACCCAGATAGTGAGAGACTGATCCAGATAGTGAGAGACTGACCCAGATAGTGAGAGACTGATCCAGATAGTGAGAGACTGATCCAGATAGTGAGAGACTGACCCAGATAGTGAGAGACTGAGCCAGATAGTGAGAGACTGACCCAGATAGTGAGAGACTGACCCAGATAGTGAGAGACTGACCCAGATAGTGAGAGACTGATCCAGATAGTGAGAGACTGACCCAGATAGTGAGAGACTGACCCAGATAGTGAGAGACTGACCCAGATAGTGGGAGACTGATCCAGATAGTGAGAGACTGACCCAGATAGTGAGAGACTGACCCAGATAGTGAGAGACTGACCCAGATAGTGAGAGACTGACCCAGATAGTGAGAGACTGACCCAGATAGTGAGAGACTGACCCCAGATAGTGAGAGACTGACCCAGATAGTGAGAGACTGACCCAGATAGTGAGAGACTGACCCAGATAGTGAGAGACTGACCCAGATAGTGAGAGACTGACCCAGATAGTGAGAGACTGACCCAGATAGTGAAAGACTGACCCAGATAGTGAGAGACTGATCCAGATAGTGAAAGACTGACCCAGATAGTGAAAGACTGACCCAGATAGTGAGAGACTGATCCAGATAGTGAGAGACTGACCCAGATAGTGAGAGACTGACCCCAGATAGTGAGAGATTGACCCAGATAGTGAGAGACTGACCCAGATAGTGAGAGACTGACTCAGATAGTGAAAGACTGACCCCAGATAGTGAGAGACTGACCCAGATAGTGGGAGATTGACCCAGATAGTGAGAGACTGACCCAGATAGTGAGAGACTGACTCAGATAGTGAAAGACTGACCCCAGATAGTGAGAGACTGACCCAGATAGTGAGAGATTGACCCAGATAGTGAGAGACTGACCCAGTTAGTGAGAGACTGACCCAGATAGTGAGAGACTGACCCCAGATAGTGAGAGACTGACCCAGATAGTGAGAGACTGACTCAGATAGTGAGAGACTGACCCTGTCAGGCAATAATGGATAGTTTCAAGCGTAGGCTAGACTCGTGTGACTGTGAATGGGTTGATATTAATAGAAGCTGCCTCGTATGGCCCAATATATATCCAATTATATCCTCGTATGGCCCAATTGTTCATAAGAATTTAAGGAAACTTCAGCAATTTCCTGCATTTTGATGTTTTAGTATCCAATATTAAGAAAATGTTCTCACTCACATAAACACTTGGGGGCCCAAGAGCTAACGTCTCTCTCCTGCATTTACTATTTACATTATTTACTCCTAAGTATTTACAATTTACACAAATAGTAAATACTTACATAAGCACTCATTCACACACACACACACACACACACACACACACATACATAAAAAACTTTCTCACTCACTCATTCACAATCACTCAAAAACACAATTATTCACACAAGCATTCTCTCACAATCATTCACTCTGCCCTCATACAATCACTCATGCCCTCAATCTAACCACCGCCACTCATATACTCCCTCACACAATCAATCACCCACCCACTCATACAATGAAACATACAATCATTCACTTACACACTCATTCACTCACACATTCATTTACACACTCATACACCCTTTCACACAATCATTCACTCACACAATCGCTCTCACACAATCACTGTCTCACAATCACCCGCCGCGGGCAAGGAAACGCCATCTGAAACCAGCAAAGACTTGATATAATTAAGGTAAACAAAACCCATATTACAGAACTATTGACAACATTACCGTCCATCACCACATTCCCGTCTGCCGTCCCCCAGTGATCCCGTCCATGGAGATCACTGAATCCCAAGCCTTTCCCTCCATCCCATCCCAAATCCTTATCCCAATCCCTTCCCAGTGCTATATAGTCGTAATGATTTGGGCGCTATCTCCTCACAGTTCCAATCCCTTCCCCGTCTCGTCCTCAACCCGTCCACATCCCGTTCTTCTGTCATCCCCGTCTGTACATTTCCTCGTACATATGGCGGCTCCTTGGGACACTTTCCCGTCAATATGGAAATGAGACTGTGGCTTAGGCAGACCAGGATATGAATGTGACAGAGAAGCTTGACAATGTGACATAGAAGTTAGAGAATGTAGCAGAGAAGCTTGAGAATGTGACAGAGAAGCTTGAGAATGTGGCAGAGAAGCTTGAGAATGTGGCAGAGACGCTTGAGAATGTGACAGAGAAGCTTGAGAATGTGACATAGAAGTTAGAGAATGTAGTAGAGAAGCTTGAGAATGTGACAGAGAAGCTTGAGAATGTGACAGAGAAGCTTGAGAATGTGACAGAGAAGCTTGAGAATGTGACAGAGAAGCTTGAGAATGTGACACAGAAGCTTGATAATGTGACACAGAAGCTTGATAATGTGACAGAGAAGCTTGAGAATGTGACACAGAAGCTTGAGAATGTGACACAGAAGCTTGAGAATGTGACACAGAAGCTTGAGAATGTGACACAGAAGCTTGATAATGTGGCACAAAAGACTGTGGAACCCAAACATTTCCAAAACCAGGGATGCTGCTCTGTGTTCAAGAGTAGACGACGCTCAGGAGATGAAGATCCTGGCGCACTTTACCCAAAGAAACGGATGCTGCAGCCAGCATCTTTGAAGACAACGGTGGCATCGGCAACCTCTAAGCACCTGACAGTCCTAGAGAAAATCACCAATTTGAGTCCTCTGCTTGGCAGGATATCCCCATATGATGCCTTACGTGATGAGAATTCCTTTTTTTCAGCTCTAATTAACTCAGCTACTGTCCTGAGCCTGGCCAACACTGCCTCGCTAGGGTGAGAGTGGATATGTGGCTGGTGGAGAGGGCTATGAGTGGGGGTTATGAGGCTGGTGGAGAGGGCTATGAGTGGGGGTTATGAGGCTGGTGGAGAGGGCTATGAGTGGGGGTTATGAGGCTGGTGGAGAGGGCTATGAGTGGGGGTTATGAGGCTGGTGGAGAGGGCTATGCATGGGGTTATGAGGCTGGTGGAGAGGGCTATGCATGGGGTTATGAGGCTGGTGGAGAGGGCTATGCATGGGGTTATGAGGCTGGTGGAGAGGGCTATGCATGGGGTTATGAGGCTGGTGGAGAGGGCTATGCATGGGGTTATGAGGCTGGTGGAGAGGGCTATGCATGGGGTTATGAGGCTGGTGGAGAGGGCTATGCATGGGGTTATGAGGCTGGTGGAGAGGGCTATGAGTGCTATTATGTGGCTGGTGGAGAGGACAATGAATGGGGGTTATGAGGCTAGTGGAGAGGGCTATGAGTGAGATTATGAGGCTGGTGGAGAGGGCTATGAGTGCTATTATGTGGCTGGTGGAGAGGACAATGAATGGGGGTTATGAGGCCGTGGCAGGGTGTGTGGGGGTGAGGGAGGGGGAAGGGGGGTGAGTGCCGGCCGCGCATGGAGAGTGAGCAAGGTGGCAGGCTTGGCGCTGGTGGCCAGCCTCCACCACCATACCTGTTGGATCCCTCGCTGTGCCAAGCCGTCGCGCTGGAGCCCGGCTGCTGCTCCTCCTCCACACCTGCACCACTCCACACACACCCCACCCTGCCCCACTCCACACCCCGCCACACCTCCCGTCACCTCACCCTCCAGCCTCATCTGCCAGCCACTCACCAAAACTCCACCGCACTTCATAGGACTCCTATACGTGCGTCTGAAACGTCGCCGCGCGGCTCGAACGCCGTTCGAATCCTTGAATAACGCATTTGTGAAGCGTTGACCCTGACACCCGCAGACGCTAGACGGTTCCCCAGCAACCAGAAGACGTCGTCCGGGACCCTCATCGCCCACCGACACATTTAAATTCCTTCCAGCCCATCTCTCGCTTCGAACCCCCAGTTCGAAGCCCCGCCGGACAGTAGAGCGGAGTACCGGAGCGTCGCATAGTGCAACTTATCGCTGAATTCT
>NC_091190.1:13225925-13268425 GCF_040958095.1 Procambarus clarkii | reverse complement strand
ACACACACACACACTCACACACACACACACCTGTGTGATGCAGCAAGCGAAGTCCTCTCCACCTCCAGCCCACAGTGTGAGGGTGTTCTTTGATCAGCACTCAGGCAGTAACCAGGTCAGCGGCGCCCATCTCTCACCTGGGCCATTGTAGGAGGGAGGTGAAAGCAACCACCCGCCCTCTACCTCATCCCTAATAGACAAATCTAACCTAACCTGATCTACCCAAACCTAACCTAACCTGATCTACCCAAACCTAACCTAACCTGATCTACCCAAACCTAACCTAACCTGATCTACTTCAAGGAGGTTCTAAACACTGGGTACTCACCTAGTTGTGCTTGCGGGGGCTGAGCTCTGGCTCTTTGGTCCCGCCTCTCAACTGTCAATCAACTGGTGTACAGATTCTTGAGCCTACTGGGCTCTATCATATCTACATTTGAAGCTGTGTATGGAGTCAGCCTCCACCACATCACTGCCTAATGCATTCGACCTGTTACCTATTCTGACACTGAAAAAGTTCTTTCTAATGTCCCTGTGGCTCATTTGGGTACTCAGTCTCCACCTGTGTCCCCTTGTTAGTGTTCCGCACATGATAAATAGTTTGTCTTTGTCCCACCCTGTCAAATCCTCTGATAATTTTATAGGTGGTGATCATGTCTCCCATTTATCTTCTGCCTTCCAGGGACGTGAGGCTTAATTCCCGGTATCCTGTCCTCGTACCTCATACCTCTCAGCTCTGGGACTAGTCTCGTGGCCTAACTCTTAATCTTTGACTTGATTTTAACTAGTTATGGACTCCAGGCTGGAGCTGCATACTCCGGGCTTGGTCTGCCATATGTGGTATATGTCGACCTTCACTGTCGACACCAGCAAATAATATTTGTGTTCTTATTAGTCTCGATCAGGACTCTGGAGCTGTTGCCTGACTTTACAAAACGACGTTTGTAATCCATTCTCCTGTTGCCTGTTGGCTTCTCTCCTGTTACCCGTAATCTACTCTCCTGTTGCTCGTAATCTACTCTTTAATGATTTACGTAAATTAGTTATTCTTTATTGAGACGCGTGACGCAGAACAAGCGGATAATCAGTAATTTAGCTTTACCAAGAATCATTTAATATTCCGTCGATTGCAAAAGATGAGATTGGCATTGCAACACATCTGTTTTATAAATTGCATGATTATTGCTAGCCTTTGCCTCAACATTTATTTAATGTCTCGTGTTACAATTTGGATCCATTTGACTGGTTTTCCGATAGAGCGAACTTGGTTGTCAGTTAAATATCATTCGGTAATTTGTTATCAACCATCATGTGAAATGTGTATTTATATAAGTATTCGAAGCCTGGATGATTGAAATTCAGCTCCCGGGGCTCGGCTTTTCTCAGTTTTGGTGTTTTTCCATCCATCTCTGTAGCTATTTTATAGCTCTTAGCTACAGAGCTAATAGCTATGTAGCTATTAGCTCTGTAGCTCTATTTTCAATCTTCGTGTTATCGTTTAGAAGTCTAAACATTGACCAGACCACACACTAGAAGGTGAAGGGACGACGACGTTTCGGTCCGTCCTGGACCATTCTCAAGTCGATTGTCGATCTAAACATTTTCTCTCTCTCACTCTCTCTCTCTCTCTCTCTCTCTCTCTCTCTCTCTCTCTCTCTCTCTCTCTCTCTCTCTCTCTGCTTAACCAGACCCCACCGACGACTTTCTTGTGTCTCAAGGGAAGCTTTCAGACCCTGTGCTTACCTCATAACACTTACCTAACAGTGTGTACCCGGTGAGGTGGAGTGAGGTGTAGCTCTTCATCCCCCGCCTACTGGCCTTGTGCTTGTTCCATTACTATTTATATTGACGTTTAATTTTTTTGGTCGGATCTAGCATTAACGTTGTGGATGGAGGTGGCTTCCAAAACGTCTGCTTTGAGTGCATTCAACTTGCTGGCCGCCGGTGAAGGGTACGAGAATGTCCTTTCCTACGGCTCATTTGCATTTCCAGTTTCACCTGTGTCTTCTTGTCCTACTTGTTCTCAGTTTCAAGAGACTCTCCTTGTTCACCTTATCTACTCTCCGTCATTATCTTGTATTTCGTGATCATATCCGCTTGGTTCCTTCTAGCCCCTAGAGTTGTGAGATTTAGTTTCACTGGCTTATTCTCGTAGCATAACCGTCTTTAGCTCTGGCACCAATCTGGTTGCAAATTTTTGCACTATTTTAGTTATGGCTTTAAGCTGCGCAAGGCGCGGATTAGCTGGAATGGCACTTTGACTTTTAATTGGGTTTATTCTACACTTTCTTCCTCGTCTATCTCACGCAGTATACCGTGGATCTGTTGTTCAGGGTAGGAATCTGACCAGCAAGTGATGTATGTGTGTAAACTATGAAATACCTCTCCCGTCTCAAGGTTCCAGACCATGCAACATGGGTGCTTACACACACACACACTCCTGGTAGTTTAAACCATTACCTGTTATATGCTGCTAGTAAGGAATCTCTATATATATTTGGTAGTTGGCGGATCTCTGCTCCCTTGGAGGACAATGTGAGCATAGAATAATACTGAGATGAGAAAGCATCAGTGCTTCGAGGAGAGCGTTACTGGCATGGCCTCTCTTGCTGTGAAGTGCCAAGTAATCCTGTCATGTCCCCGACTGTTGCTGCGTGGAAAGGTTCAGGGCAGAGGGCAAATTGAAGAGGAAGAGAATTTGTGAATTGAAAAAAGTGTGGTGAATGATGGGGGAGGGAAGGGGGGGGGGGACTCAAAGGATTCACAGGAGGAAAGATGAGGGAACAGTATTGGGTGAGGGAAGACCCATGGAGTGGGGATTGTGAAGGGATTGTAGGCGTGTTTGTAGATTGCTACTGGTGCAGATGATTGTGGGTGAGTGTTAAGTAGAGCTTGGAAGATGCGGGTATACCACTGATGTCCTGCAACTGGAGGTTGGGCTACTCCTCCTCCTTCTATACACACCCCCTCCCCCCCTCTACACTCACCCCCTCCCACCTCTACACACACACACCCTCCCCCTCTACACACACCCCCACCCCAACCTTCTCACCAAGATGATACGAGGGGAAATTACATATACTGGTACTTCCACACCCGAGTGTATATATGGGGTGGAGGTTATAGAACAGGTAGAGGATGGAAGGGTTAAGGGATGGAAGGGATAGTGGGGAATAGAGGGTAAAGGACTGGGGAAGGCAGGAGGACGTATGGGAAAGAAGAGAAAGCAGAGAAAAAAGTGAGTCGTTTGAGGGACCTGAAAATGAAATAAAGGGAGATGAAAGTGTAGGAGAGGACTTGAGAGTGGGAAGGGTTGAGAGGGCATTGACACGAGGCAGGTTGGTGACTACGACGACGGGTGGGAGGGAGGACGGGACAGGAGAAGATGGTAGAAGGGAAGGGGGGGAGGGTTGGTGTCCTTATCTCTGTGGCTATTTATGCTTTCCTTTCTCAAGACTCTTTATAAGTGGACATGTGGAGATGACTAGCTCACTCCCTCCCTCCCTCCTTCTCTCCCACATTCCCTCCCTCCCTCCTTCTCTCCCACATTCTCTCCCTCCCATGCTGCCGTAACACGACATGCCACACGAAAGAAAACTCTTATCTTACATACTTATAAAACTTACACAATATCAGTGAAGGTAGTCTCGGTTTAATTAACACTCCCCAACCGTTCCACCCCTCCCTTCCCTTCCCCCCCTCTCCCAACCCCTAAACCCCCCCTCCCTCCCTCCTCCCCTTCCCTCTCACACCCCTAAACACCCCCTCCCACCCCAATATACCCTCTCCACCCCCACCCCTCCCTCCTACCCCTAAAACCAGGTTCCTTCCCTGCCCCACCCCCACTAAACATCAGCTCCACCCCCACCACAAAACCCCCTTTCTCCCCTCCTGTGAAGGTAGGTGGAGGGTTGGATGAGCTCTCATCCTCAACCTTGAGGATGAGACGCCCCTGCCGCCCAGGCGAAGAAGAGTCACACTTAAGAAAGTTGCTCGCATGGAGACTAAATACTTGTAACTGTGTCCGGAGCCTCGTCCCCCGGGGAAACACGCCTTCGGGGGGTTATCGGTGGATGGAGTAAGGTCACGCAGAGTTATGTAATATTAGTCATTATATGTACAGCAGTTTTCTTGTTCTGGCCAACGTGTAAATTGGTTTTGAAGAAGAGGAGCTATTTAAAATACTGTGATGATATGACTTTCAGTGAAGTCATCACACCGTGTCTGGGTACAAGTGACAGGATGAACAACCCAGCGGGTTTTCTTCCTATTGGGGAGTGTTGTACATGCTGCTATGGCGGTGTGTCCACTCACAGGATGAGTGACGCTGCCCAATACTGTCACCATGGCGGTGTGTCCACTCACAGGAGGAGTGCCGCTGCCCAATACTGTCACTATGGAGGTGTGTCCACTCACAGGAGGAGTGCCGCTGCCCAATACTGTCACTATGGTGGTGTGTCCACTCACAGGATGAGTGCCGCTGCCCAATACTGTCACTATGGCGGTGTGTCCACTCACAGGAGGAGTGGCGCTGCCCAATACTGTCACTATGGCGGTGTGTCCACTCACAGGAGGAGTGCCGCTGCCCAATACTGTCACTATGGCGGTGTGTTCACTCACAGGAGGAGTGCCGCTGCCCAATACTGTCACTATGGCGGTGTGTTCACTCACAGGAGGAGTGCCGCTGCCCAATACTGTCACTATGGCGGTGTGTTCACTCACAGGAGGAGTGCAGCTGCCCAATACTGTCACTATGGCGGTGTGTTCACTCACAGGAGGAGTGCCGCTATCCAATAAACTCGCCCCTCGGGACAAAACTTAAACCGACACTGACTGAGACAAGCGAACCAATCACAGTTCCTGGGAAGCTTGTAATAAGACGATTCATACTGTAACCACGAGGGAGGTACAAACATTTCCTGAAACGACTCAGCTTTTACAGAGGCCACCAGTGTGGGGCCACCAACGTGGGCCACCAGCATGGGCCACCTCGTGAGCCACCTCGTGGGCCACCTCGTGAGCCACCTCGTGGGCCACCAGCATGGGCCACCTCGTGGGCCACCTCGTGGGCCACCTCGTGGGCCACCAACGTTCATCAGAGCCCCAAACCCAACAACTGTAAGAGAATAGATGACAAGATTGTTTCCGGATTATTTCTTGCTTGTAGACACAAGTCTGCGAGAGCTGGAGGGAGCAAACTGTGGGTTAAGACCAGCCAGGTGTGGCTTGACAGCTGTCGAGGTGGTTGGGCAATAAGTCAAGAGGTTTGGCTTGCGGAAGGGGGAGGAGCCACGAGGTTAAGGTGGACAGGTTTATGACCTGTTGAGAGGACGAGTGTTAAGGTTAAGCAATCTTCACTAACTCCTTCCTTGTCATCTGTTTCTTGTTTTCATCTTTTCCAGTTCCATCTTTGGTTATCTTATCGTCCTTCACCTTCCCACCTCTATCATACACCTTACAACTGTCGCTCGAGAAAAAAAATTGCTTCATTAGGCATGATTACCGCTCTTCCACCAGCGATAATTGCCTAGTTAAGCCTCGTTAACCCGTCCTGACAGCTCTCACTCCAGAACTTTTTTATCATGGCGTTAATTGTACATTTTTCCTGTCTCTGTCAATACGACAGGATTACTGGAAATATTTACAGCCGTTGTTTAAGTGTGTTGGCGTGTGTGTGTGTGTGTGTGTGTGTGTGTGTGTGTGTGTGTGTGTGCGTGTGTGTGTGTGTGTGTGTGTGTGTGTGTGTGTGTGTGTGTGTGTGTGTGTGTGTGTGTGTGTGTGTGTGTGCACTCTCCTATTTGTACTCGAGTACTGACGCCTGCAGGGCTGAGCTTCAGATCTTGGACCCCCACCTTTACAGCCGTGTCTCACCTAATGCACAGACGCCTGGCATGTCTCTATCCTGTACTCATGGTCACATTATCATTCACTATAATGCTCCCCCCCCCCCCTTCCCCCGCGTCATATTCTTGTGTTTCATGTCCAGCTGGCTTGGTGCAATGTTCCCCTTGTCATTATCTTACACTTATTGCTACTGAATTTTGTTAACCATTTCTCTGATCAAATCTGAAGCCTCTGTAGAGTATTCCGTCTTCTTCCTGTGTCTGAACTCTCCTTAATATTATGCAAGTTACTGACATGTAACTATTTGACTCTGCCCTTATGACAAGGCAATTTGCATAGATCATAACGACGCTAATCTTAGGAGTCATCTTTGGATCATTTCACTTGTTAAGCTAAGGCAATCCGAGGTCTCCGCCTCTCACTAACTATTCCTCCTGCCTGTTAGTAACGGCTACGCACACACACACACACACACACACACACACACACACACACACACACACACACACACACACACACACACACACACACACACACACACACACATAACACACACACACACACAGTGATAGACAGGTAGTGAACGACAAGCAGAGTAAACGACTGACGGAAAGTGAACGATAGACAGGAAGTAAACGATAGACAGTAAACGATAGACTCTTAAAGCGACCAGAGCGAGCTCCTGGTGCTCTAAAAATTGTTTCAGGCTTTTCTATATTTAATATTCAGTATTACGTCCCTCCTCTCTCTCTCTCTCTCTCTCTCTCTCTCTCTCTCTCTCTCTCTCTCTCTCTCTCTCTCTCTCTCTCTCTCTCTCTCTCTCGCTCTCTCTCCTCTCTCTCCTCTCTCTCTCCTCTCTCTCTCTCTCTCTCTCTCTCTCTCTCTCTCTCTCTCTCTCTCTCTCTCTCTCTCTTTCATTTTCCTATAACATATTCGAATCAAACGAAATAAGTAATACTTTGTCTCTGGACAATGTGAATGTAATCTGACCGCCAGAGTGGAATTTCTAGCACAAAATTGCAACTAAAATCATCAAGTTTCAAATCTGTTTTGAATTCGTTCAGCGTCAGTTTGTGATGATTGAGAGATGAATGTTGCGTCATTGTTGAGGCTGTTGTTGCGGTGATTGATGTTCTTGTTGGTGTTGTATTGTGTTGATGTTCACGGCTGTTATTGATGCTGAAGCTATTGGGCTCGGTGTTATTGTAATATTTTTTTTTTTATTATCGCTGTTATTGTGATTTTTTTTGTTATTATCGTTGTTATTGTCGCTGCTCTGCGTTGATGTTGTTGTTGTTGTGTTCTTGCTGCTGTTAGTTGTAATGTAATTGCTCGTTATTTTTTGTTCATTATAGTTCATATTTGGGTATATATTTGCTTTCCTTATTTAAGGAAATAAGTTACTGTATTTGTTCTTCCTGTTGCTACTGTTCTTGTTCAGCTTGTTATTTTCGTTCTCCTTGTTCTTCTTGTTCTTGCTATTATTCTTCGTGGCTACTGCCCTCATTCTCACCCGTAATAGGATTCAAATTTATCCCATATCTCTCATGCAAAGCCGATAGCTTTCACGAAAATGGGATCCAAGAATTTTTCCCAATTAGGATACGGCAATATTCCAGTTCAAATTGTTTTTTTAGGCGCGTGGAAAAAATAGGCGCCAATTTTGTTTGGAAACAGTTAATTGTGTCAGTTTTTTGGGGGCCACCTTGAGATTATTGTCAAGGCATTTTTACGGCATCCAGTAGTGTCTTAGTGGGTATTGTATAACCTTCCAGGATCGTAGGAGTGTTCCAGTGGCCTCAGTGGGTATTGTATAGCCTTATAGGATTGTAGGAGTGTTCCAGTGGCCTCAGTGGGTATTGTATAGCCTTATAGGATTGTAGGAGTGTTCCAGTGGCCTCAGTGGATATTGTATAGCCTTCCAGGATTGTAGAAGTGTTCCAGTAGCCTCTCAGTGGGTATTGTATAGCCTTCCAGGATTGTAGGAGTGTTCCAGTGGCCTCAGTGGGTATTGTATAACCTTCCAGGATTGTAGGGGTGTTCCAGTGGCCTCAGTGGGTATTGTATAACCTTCCAGGATTGTAGGAGTGTTCCAGTGGCCTCAGTGGGTATTGTATAACCTTCCAGGATTGTAGGAGTGTTCTAGTGGCCTCAGTGGGTATTGTATAACCTTCCAGGATTGTAGGGGTGCTCCAGTGGCCTCAGTGGGTATTGTATTTAAATAATACTCTAAGTCAACCAAAGCACCGTATAGACATCCACTGCTGAGCCTTACAATCAACCATCATCTAAACCTTTGCAAATGTTCAATAACTTTTACGCAACAAATGAGACGAAGTCTATAGAGCACAAGACAATAACAAGCCATAAATTATGAGACAGACGCAATGAACATTAAAATATAGACTTCATCGACTACAGTCACAGTTCGTTGGAACAAATCGTTTCCCGATGACGTAGGTGCAAATATATTACAAAACATTGATAAATATCTGGATAAATAAATTATATATATATGAAATAAACTACTGCTGACCCCCCCCCCCCTCCCCACTGTCGCCAAGCTCCGCCTGGATAGGATATCCAGGATAGGTGGATGTGGATAGGTACCACCATCCACTCCCACTAGCGTGAGGCCTAGTCTGATGGCTTGTATTGGGCAGCCTGCCTATCCCCTCGAGCCTTCACAATGTCACTAAAGTGATGGACTCAAGTGCCCGAACCTAACTTAACCGAGCACCCACGGATAGAAAACGGAACATCACGTCATTGTTGCGAGTCGCTGTGTAAAATATTTAGCACGTCGGTTTTTGGTCGTATGGGGCAACGTGTCTAAATAGGATGTACTGTGTGTCGAGAGGCCGGGTCGAGTATATCTTGAGATCTTGAGGTAATCTTGAGATGATTTCGGGGCTTTTTAGTGTCCCCGCGGCCCGGTCCTCGACCAGGCCTCCACCCCCAGGAAGCAGCCCGTGACAGCTGACTAACACCCAGGTACCTATTTTACTGCTAGGTAACAGGGGCATAGGGTGAAAGAAACTCTGCCCATTGTTTCTCGCCGGCCCCTGGGGATCGAACCCAGGACCACAGGATCACAAGTCCAGCGTGCTGTCCGCTCGGCCGACCGGCTCCCCGTCTCAGCCATTAACACAAGGAGCATATAGGCTCTTGATGTTTCTTGTATGTACTTACCTAATTGCCTAATTTACCTAATTGTGCTTGCGGGGGTTGAGCTCTGGCTCTTTGGTCCCGCCTCTCGCTGCTAAAATCGTGTTATGGAGTGCCTGGGCAGGGTCACACACCTGCTTCACTCTCCACAATCTTTAAATTTCTCTCTCTCCCTCCCCTTCCCCCCCTTCACTTCCACTCACCCTCACTCCTTTTCCCTACTTTCTTCCCTAGTCGAGTGTCACCCAAGTTGGGTGTCACCCAAGTTGGGTGTCACCCAAGTTGGGTGTCACCCAAGTTGGGTGTCACTCAAGTTGGGAGTCATCCTAGTCTAGTGTCACCCAAGTTGGGTGTCACCTGCACAGATTTAGTCTTGCCCAGATAACTTCCCTCCCACTCTGTTGTAACCCTCCTCGGATCCCACCCAATTTGGGTGTCGCCCAAACTGGGTTTCGTGTACACAAGTCGATTGCTATATTTTGTCCTGTTCGAAAAGGGATATATAAGTCGTGTGGGATTAATTGCTTGTTTGTTTCACCTTGAGCGTTTGACGGCTAAATTGGTCTGTCGTGTTTATGGTCGCTGATGAAGCTTAGGGGACGAGGAGAGAGAGAGAGAGAGAGAGAGAGAGAGAGAGAGAGAGAGAGAGAGAGAGAGAGAGAGAGAGAGAGAGAGAGAGAGAGAGAGAGAGAGAGAGAGAGGAGGTTATTGGGGGAAAGAGAAATGGGGGGAGTGCAGAAGTGGAAAGCAACTGGGCAAGAGGAAGCTATGACAAGAAAGAGGAGAGGCGAGAGATGAGGAAAGAGGGCGGGCAGGGTAAGAAATAGGAAACGGGAATATGAGAAGGAGACCTGGACACCACCGGGTACTTCATCCAGAAATCTCACACAATCTAATGCTCTCAAAGTCCCACACCTGACCAAACTTCGTGGACAACCAGAAAACGACATTCACACCATCAACTGAGACTGGTCAGTACAACGACCACCTCGCTTCTTGCATGTCGGTGTTCGAGCCCCGATGGCCCAAGTGTTTAGACCCTTCACTCAATGTACTTATTCCATCTCCTATCCTATATGTTATTCAGTCATACTGGCTTGACGCTTTCTCCTCATAACCACCTGGCATTACGGCACGTGCAACAGACGATGTTTAGTGTGAAGGAGCTTCACTGTAGCTCCGTCACACTTCTCATTCATTCCTCGGCTCACATAAGGAACATGTTATCTCTTAAAATAAATATTAATGAAATAAAGCCAACTGTCAATATAGAGGCTCTTGTATATACGTGGCTCTATCTCACCCTCGACTTTATATTATCGTAGCCTAACGTTAAATAAAGTATAGATCCATTACAAATATATTTACTCCATAGATTAGTCCTCGCTGATCTAGTCTAACCGCTCTTCTTTTGAAGAATACAATTAAGAACATCCGTATTTATCCAATTGAACTCTTGCTTTTTTTAAAATAAAAAAAATATACACATGTGTTTAAAAAAGCAGATGAAAGAAGTTTATTTTCTCTACAAAAAGGGTATCTACTGGGAGCATTAATCTACTTAACTCGTGATACTGCTTGTAACTCTAAGCTGACACAAGTCACATTATGAACCAGCAGAAGGCTCTCTCTCCACTCTGTCTGACACACACTAGCGGGAGGACAACTTTACCTCGAGGCTACAACAGTCAGGAAGCTACACGACAACCTGTCTTTTGCCTCAACAAACACAACGTAACCTATTACCTCTGTCTCTTGCCTCAACAAACACAACATAAACTATTACCTCTGTCTATTGCCTCAACAAACACAACATAAACTATTACCTCTGTCTCTTACCTCAACAAACACAACATAAACTATTACCTCTGTCTATTGCCTCAACAAACACAACATAAACTATTACCTCTGTCTCTTACCTCAACAAACAACAAAAGAATTTGTTTTCCGGGATGTAAAAACAAGTGGCCGGTCATCAGTCTCCATTACACATCATCAGTGAGGAACCACTAACAAGAAACATGATCTTGTTTTGAGTGTAAGTGCCTGGAAGTTGGCGAACACAACTTGAAGGTATATATCTAGCTGTTACAGGATATGAAGAAGGCTGCGTACGCTGCCCGTCCTCTGGAGCTGCCACAACGGATAGAATACGGTGTATTAAAACGCTCTAACCTAACTTAATCTATCAATCACGCATAAAAACGTGTATGTGGGTCGATATGATTTATATAACCCTATGTTTGTCTGTTGAGGATTCTGAGGTCAAACTGCGGTATACTCTGTAAGAGGACGGGTTGCATAGGTCACAGGGTCTCGTGGATCAGGTCAGAGGTCATGACTTAAATTCCAAACATTTACCACCAGTTCCCTTCCCCTCTCTCTCTCTCTCTCTCTCTCTCAGCGCGCGCGCACACACACAAACTCAGCTGGCTGACGGTAACACATGTCTATTATAAACGTTCCGATTAAAGTTATGAACTAATTTTTTTTACTGTGAAATAATGGTCCTCCTGTATTGGGAGGTATTAATTCGAATATTTCGCTATCCTCTTTCCGCTTTGTTTGAGCTGCCTCTTTGTTATCTGCCTGCGTGCTTTTGTCACTGAATGTTTGTATCTGAGTGTCTGTATGGCATATGTCTGTATGGCATATGGCTGTATGGCATATGGCTGTATGGCATATGGCTGTATGGCATATGGCTGTATGGCATATGGCTGTATGGCATATGGCTGTATGGCATATGGCTGTATGGCATATGGCTGTATGTCTGCCTATTTGTCTATCTGAATGTCTACTTGTCACCCCCCCCCCTCTCCCCTTCGTACACAGTCGTCACTGCACATACACACCTTGTTGACGGAAACTCTATCCTCTCATCCTTACTTGTTTATTTCTCTCTTTCCAGGATGTGATGTCTGCGGACGACTTGTGGACGGCAGCCAGACGACCGCGGCGGCTGCCACTGACCTGATCTGACCTGACCTCCCTCTCCGACACTGGTTACATTACACACATCTGCTGGCTTGAAGGCTGTGAGAGCTTGTTCATGTCTTATTGATACGTTGGACTGAGGCTACCACGTGTCCACAGTACTCTCTCCACGACCACGTGTCCGCAGACTCTCCACGACCACGTGTCCACAGACTCTCCACGACCACGTGTCCACAGTACTCTCTCCACGACCACGTGTCCGCAGACTCTCCACGACCACGTGTTCGCAGACTCTCCACGACCACGTGTCCGCAGACTCTCCACGACCACGTGTCCGCAGACTCTCCACGACCACGTGTCCACAGACTCTCCACGACCACGTGTCCACAGTACTCTCTCCACGACCACGTGTCCGCAGACTCTCCACGACCACGTGTTCGCAGACTCTCCACGACCACGTGTCCGCAGACTCTCCACGACCACGTGTCCGCAGTACTCTCCACGACCACGTGTCCACAGTACTCTCTCCACGACCACGTATCCGCAGACTCTCCACGACCACGTGTCCGCAGTACTCTCTCCACGACCACGTGTCCACAGTACTCTCTCCACGACCACGTGTCCGCAGACTCTCCACGACCACGTGTCCACAGACTCTCCACGACCACGTGTCCGCAGACTCTCCACGACCACGTGTCCGCAGGCACTCCGCCACTACAGTACACTCTTATAAAACAAAATGACTCCTTAAACTACCGCATTATCGATTAAGGAAGAACCATTTGAGGTGAGAATGATGGCGTCTGAGGGCCTGCAGGTGGTGTACGACAGTGTGAGTAACATGAGTTACGTCTACCTGGAGCTGCTGCCCCTCAACTGCTCCTTCCTCAACTGGACGGATGGCCTCAACGGCACCAACTGCAGCGGGGAGGTGTTCGAGGGCCGGGTCTTCCCCATCCTCAACGAGACGGTGCAGCGCATGACCCTCATCTTCCTGGCCTTCGGGTTCTTCCTGGGGCTGTGCGGCAACACCCTCGTCATCTACGTCGTCGTGCGGTTCTCCAAGATGCAGACGGTCACCAACCTCTACATCCTGAACCTGGCCATCGCCGACATGCTCTTCGTGGTTGGGATCCCGTTCCTGATGACCACCACGGCCGTGGAGTACTGGCCCTTCGGCTTCGTCATGTGCAAGCTCTTCATGATCACGACGTCGCTCAACCAGTTCACCAGCTCGCTCTTCCTGACCATCATGAGCGCCGACCGGTACATCGCCGTCTGCCACCCCATCAGCTCCCCCAAGTTCCGGACGCCCATGATCTCCAAGCTGGTGTCCCTGACGGCCTGGATGATCTCCGCCCTCATGATCATCCCGGTCTTCATGTACTCCAACATCCTCAACGACAGCAACGGCCAGGCCAGCTGCAACATCTACTGGCCTGACTCCGTCGGGGTCAACGGTCATACGGTCTTCACTATCTACTCCTTCGTCCTGGCCTTCGGTTGCCCCTTCGCCCTCATCTTCATCTTCTACTCTTTAGTTATCCTCAAACTCAAAACCGTTGGGCCCAAGTCGAAGTCGAAGAAGAGAAAGAGCCACAGGAAGGTGACGAAGCTGGTGCTGACGGTGATCACGGTGTACGTGCTGTGCTGGCTGCCGTACTGGGTGCTGCAGCTCATCCTCACCTTCAGCATGCCCAAGCAGGTGCAGAGTCGGGTCATGATCATCTTCTTCCTCATCTCCTCCTCGCTCTCCTACATCAACTCCGCCATCAACCCCATCCTCTACGCCTTCCTCAGCGAGAACTTCAAGAAGAGCTTCCTGAAGGCGTGCACTTGTGCCGCAAGAAAGGACATCAACAACGCCCTGGCGGCGGAGAACTCCATGTTCTCCAAGAGGCGCGGAGGATCATCGAAGCGCCCCAAGGTTGCCAAGGAGGCCCGGGAGCTGGAGTCCAACGACGGCTGCGTGAGAGAGGTCATACTGCCGCTTTCCGCCGCTCGCAGACCTCTGGTTCCCCGGGACGACGCCTTTCTCAACGGACGACCTCTCACCTCACACCTCTAGTCTAGGTGAGTGTCAGGGAGGTCAGGGCGGCGGGTTATCGAGCAGTAGGCAGAATATAGCAGGCATGTATGTCTTCTACATTGTTTCAGCATAACTCTGAAACAATGTAGAAGACAGCAGGTGACGTATGAGGCCGAGGAGAAAGTTGCCATGGAGTATAAGTCAGAAAGAGGTGGTTGCCATGGAGTATAAGTCAGAAAGAGGTGGTTGCCATGGAGTATAAGTCAGAAAGAGGTGGTTGCCATGGAGTATAAGTCAGAAAGAGGTGGTTGCCATGGAGTATAAGTCAGAAACAGGTAGTTGCCATGGAGTATAAGTCAGAAACAGGTGGTTGCCATGGAGTATAAGTCAGAAACAGGTGGTTGCCATGGAGTATAAGTCAGAAACAGGTGGTTGCCATGGAGTATAAGTCAGAAACAGGTGGTTGCCATGGAGTATAAGTCAGAAACAGGTGGTTGCCATGGAGTATAAGTCAGAAACAGGTGGTTGCCATGGAGTATAAGTCAGAAACAGGTGGTTGCCATGGAGTATATGAAAGGCGTTGATGGCTGCCTCAGGGAAGCAGGAAGTAGAGGCAAGGCTTTATAACTTATTATAAAATTCACTCCAACCTTGTGCTCACCTTGTCTGGAGCCGCTTTATGGCAGAAAAGATTTAAAAATGATGATCGCTTAGATGTGAGGAGGTAAACAGCGCCGTCAGCGTCGCTGTCATTATTACTATCGTCCATCCTCTTTAGGTGGGAATTGTTCAAAGCCCCCCCCCCCACCCTATCCCCGAGGATCCCGCCCATAATGTCTCACCCAAAACAAGATGGCTGTAGCTTGATTGATAATGTATTAACTGGCGGAAACTAGTTAATATTTGAAGAAGTTGAGTGAGTGCCAGTTTCTCTCCATCCTGTATGAGTTCTCCTATGCCCTCCAGCATTAACATAGGGGGCCCATCGTCCAACAACCATATAGTGAGATCAATTAATACACTGTGTAACTTTCTTATGGCATGCTTAAAATGAAGGAAATGATAATTAATAGCTAGGAGTACAGTATCTTTCTGTCTGAATTGAAGGAGTTTGTAAAATTCAGTTTTGGTTGCAAAATGGTGGCCGCTTCCGGACTGACTTCTCATAGTACCCTTGGTATCCAGGGAGCTTGTACTGTACCCTTGGTATCCAGGAAGCTTGTACTGTACCCTTGGTATCCAGGAAGAGGTCTTGTCAAGGGCGAGGGGCATGACTCCTCCGTCCCTCTACCTTGAGGTGCAGAGGGAGGCGCCAACAAAGAGAGGTCTAATGACCTCTGGGAGATCGCCAGCCTGGCCGAGGTTGGGGAGAACGGTCGCATATTGATCATAGATTAATCCCCAAGGTCTAGCACCGGGATAAAAAGATCGTTCAGAGCTTAATTACAGTGGGAAATGATGAGCAGAAAGCTAAAAAAAAAGAATACAGAGAAAATAAAATTGTAATTAATGTAAAATAGGTATGATATAAAAAAATAAAGATTTAGTTTCTAAATTGCATCAGAGGGACGTGGTGATAATTTGCTACCATGGCCTCCAGACGTGCTCCTAGTACCCTACCAGGACACTCTTACTAGGCATAGCGGCGGCCTCTCGCTCTCTTCATGATAGCAACTTGTTACAACCTTCTTATGGTTCCAGTATGACATTTTCAGAATTGAAATCGTAAATGCATCCATGTTAGCTGACATTCCGTCTCTTGACGTATGTCACGGAACCTTATCAAGGTCACACGATAGCCCAGGAATACGCAGAACCCCGGGATTACAGAACCCCCAAGAATACGCAGAACTCCGAAAATGTACGAAAATGGTCTGGAAATCGCTCCACAGGAATACAATAATTAAATGCTACATTTGTTCTTGTAATTGTGTTGTTAATTTTTAAATGCAGCTCTATGCCACCTGTTGTTTAAATGCAAAAATATTTACATACATATACATATGCATGCATAATACGGGCGATGCATAACATGTATGGCGTTGTTTGATAATGGTGGTGCCCTGGGAGGCCTGACCTAGCTGATGACGCTTCCGGCACTGTTACTGAGGTCAGTACTGGTGAGTGGTGATGGTGGAGTCCTTGTTGTGGTGATGGAGAAGGCCTTGTTGTGGTGATGGAGGAGGCCTTGTGGTGGTGATGGAGGAGGCCTTGTGGTGGTGATGGAGGAGGCCTTGTTGTGGTGATGGAGGAGGCCTTGTGGTGGTGATGGAGGAGGCCTTGTGGTGGTGATGGAGGAGGCCTTGTGGTGGTGGTGACAGTGTGACCCAGCACCTATCACGGTTGCTCTATATGAGGTCTCTCTCTCTCACTCCCATTTTCCCTCCCTCACCCCCTCTCTCTTCCATTCTCCCTGCTCCTTCCCCTTCCATTCTCTCTTCATCTCTTCCATTTTCTTTCTGTGTCCGTCCTCTTCTCTCTCCCAGTGGGCACAATATGTTCGAGTAACGCTGAAACATCGTTATCGACTTTAATTTAACGTCCATAACAATCTAGAAATGTGTTGATAAACACACTATGGACAATGAAACCCATATTTTACACAGGAGTCATTGGCTGACGCAATAGGAACCAGTCCTACTTAAGGAAGGGCATTAGGGAGGAAGGGGGGATTGACCCCCACTTACCCTATAACACTCACCATACAATCACAATTCACCATGGAAAGTTGCGTGAGGTTAACAGAAGCCGTTTGTCTTCCAACCTCGAGCCGACACTCTTTTTTATATACCGTGTTGTGTGGCAGTGTCAGATAGTGCAGTAAGGCTTATAGGTGGGAATGGTGATGGAGGCTGGGGGGGAATGATTGCAGGAATGGCAGTAGAGTTGGATTGTTGGATTACTGTGGCTCAGTAATGGTGTGTGGGGGGTGTGGGGGGGGAGGAGCTGTGGTGGTAGTACTACGGGAGGTGATTACCTCGCAATGACTGCGGGGAAGTGACACTTTAGCCCTTAATTCCCGCCAAACACACACCGAAACATCGACGTTGGTACAACGCTCGAGCAAGTTTTAACACCTCTTAACCAGTTATAAAAACCAATATAGCAAGTTGTAACAACGTTCTAATTCGTCATAAACACGTTAAGCCAAGATGTAACAACTTTATTACAAGTTGTAACAAGCGGAAAATAGAGACAGTTTCGGTTTGTGTTTCCAGGGTATTTACCTCCTGTTACTAGCCTTGTTGTACCTGCTGTGTTCTAGTTGAACTTTCTTGACACTCGGAATTTGTCTAGTACATGACAAAGATGTGGATGGAGGTGGCCTCCACCACTACCTATTTAAGTGCATTTTACTTGCTGATCGTCCATACATAGTATGGGTACGTCCTTACATTAGTGCCTCAGCTTCCACCTATGTCTTCTTGTCCTACTTTCTCTCTATTTAAACAGGCTATCTGTGTTTATTCCACGCAGTATCTTGCATGCTGTGATCATATCCCTTCTGTTCTTTTTATCCTATAGGATTGTAAGACTAAATTCCAATAATATGTCCTAGTAGATGAGTCCTCTTGATTCTAGCACTAGACTGGTTACTAACCTCTGCAATGTTCAAGTTTTCTAATTTACGAGAATTCCACGCCGGAGCTGCGGTTACCTTGCGATGATTTCGGGGCTCAACGTCCCCGCGGCCCGTTTCTCGACCCGGTCTCCTATGTTTATTATAGTCTTAGCCTAACATGGGTTGCATAGATTAATGTGATGTACCCTGTGACTATGTGTCTATGGTACCTGGTCCCTTCTATGTCTCTTAGTTGTATTACCATACACTTGCTGGGATTTAAATCTAACAACCATTTATCTGCCAACTTCTGGATTTTGTTCAATGTAGTCCCCTCTCGGTTTGTTATATTCCATATTAGCTTAGCATCATCTGTAGACGCTAATAAACACGTGCGATTTCTAATTCATCAGAAACAGTCACGATTCCCAGACCGATCGATGACGGCCCAAACTGTCACGTCTCTCCACCTCTTTGTTTCCTGTCTGTTATATATATATATATATATATATATATATTTATATATATATATATATATATATATATATATATATATATATATATATATATATATATATATATATGCAAACAAGCCTGAATGGTCCCCAGGACTATATACAACTGAAAACTCACACCCCAGAAGTGACTCGAACCCATACTCCCACAACTGGTATGTACAGGGACGCCTTAATCCGCTTGACCATCACGACCGGACATAAGGAAGTGATAGCCGAGGCTATATGAACCACTTCCCCGCCGGCACTCGGATGGTAATCTTGGGCATAGCATTTTATCAAATCACCTCATTCTTTGGGGCACACGTGAGGAACACAAATGCAAACAAGCCTGAATGGTCCCCAGGACTATATACAACTGAAAACTCACACCCCAGAAGTGACTCGAACCCATACTCCCACAACTGGTATGTACAGGGACGCCTTAATCCGCTTGACCATCACGACCGGACATAAGGAAGTGATAGCCGAGGCTATATGAACCACTTCCCCGCCGGCATTCGGATGGTAATCTTGGGCATAGCATTTTATCAAATCACCTCATTCTTTGGGGCACACGTGAGGAACACAAATGCAAACAAGCCTGAATGGTCCCCAGGACTATATACAACTGAAAACTCACACCCCAGAAGTGACTCGAACCCATACTCCCACAACTGGTATGTACAGGGACGCCTTAATCCGCTTGACCATCACGACCGGACATTAGGAAGTGATAGCCGAGGCTATATGAACCACTTCCCCGCCGGCACTCGGATGGTAATCTTGGGCATAGCATTTTATCAAATCACCTCATTCTTTGGGGCACACGTGAGGAACACAAATGCAAACAAGCCTGAATGGTCCCCAGGACTATATACAACTGAAAACTCACACCCCAGAAGTGACTCGAACCCATACTCCCACAACTGGTATGTACAGGGACGCCTTAATCCGCTTGACCATCACGACCGGACATAAGGAAGTGATAGCCGAGGCTATATGAACCACTTCCCCGCCGGCACTCGGATGGTAATCTTGGGCATAGCATTTTATCAAATCACCTCATTCTTTGGGGCACACGTGAGGAACACAAATGCAAACAAGCCTGAATGGTCCCCAGGACTATATACAACTGAAAACTCACACCCCAGAAGTGACTCGAACCCATACTCCCACAACTGGTATGTACAGGGACGCCTTAATCCGCTTGACCATCACGACCGGACATAAGGAAGTGATAGCCGAGGCTATATGAACCACTTCCCCGCCGGCACTCGGATGGTAATCTTGGGCATAGCATTTTATCAAATCACCTCATTCTTTGGGGCACACGTGAGGAACACAAATGCAAACAAGCCTGAATGGTCCCCAGGACTATATACAACTGAAAACTCACACCCCAGAAGTGACTCGAACCCATACTCCCACAACTGGTATGTACAGGGACGCCTTAATCCGCTTGACCATCACGACCGGACATAAGGAAGTGATAGCCGAGGCTATATGAACCACTTCCCCGCCGGCACTCGGATGGTAATCTTGGGCATAGCATTTTATCAAATCACCTCATTCTTTGGGGCACACGTGAGGAACACAAATGCAAACAAGCCTGAATGGTCCCCAGGACTATATACAACTGAAAACTCACACCCCAGAAGTGACTCGAACCCATACTCCCACAACTGGTATGTACAGGGACGCCTTAATCCGCTTGACCATCACGACCGGACATAAGGAAGTGATAGCCGAGGCTATATGAACCACTTCCCCGCCGGCACTCGGATGGTAATCTTGGGCATAGCATTTTATCAAATCACCTCATTCTTTGGGGCACACGTGAGGAACACAAATGCAAACAAGCCTGAATGGTCCCCAGGACTATATACAACTGAAAACTCACACCCCAGAAGTGACTCGAACCCATACTCCCACAACTGGTATGTACAGGGACGCCTTAATCCGCTTGACCATCACGACCGGACATAAGGAAGTGATAGCCGAGGCTATATGAACCACTTCCCCGCCGGCACTCGGATGGTAATCTTGGGCATAGCATTTTATCAAATCACCTCATTCTTTGGGGCACACG
This sequence comes from Procambarus clarkii, assembly GCF_040958095.1. Taxonomy (NCBI): domain Eukaryota; kingdom Metazoa; phylum Arthropoda; class Malacostraca; order Decapoda; family Cambaridae; genus Procambarus; species Procambarus clarkii. The sequence goes on along the minus strand of NC_091190.1, from coordinate 13,248,302 downwards.
TGAGGAACACAAATGCAAACAAGCCTGAATGGTCCCCAGGACTATATACAACTGAAAACTCACACCCCAGAAGTGACTCGAACCCATACTCCCACAACTGGTATGTACAGGGACGCCTTAATCCGCTTGACCATCACAACCGGACATAAGGAAGTGATAGCCGAGGCTATATGAACCACTTCCCCGCCGGCACTCGGATGGTAATCTTGGGCATAGCATTTTATCAAATCACCTCATTCTTTGGGGCACACGTGAGGAACACAAATGCAAACAAGCCTGAATGGTCCCCAGGACTATATACAACTGAAAACTCACACCCCAGAAGTGACTCGAACCCATACTCCCACAACTGGTATGTACAGGGACGCCTTAATCATTTGATAAAATGCTATGCCCAAGATTACCATCCGAGTGCCGGCGGGGAAGTGGTTCATATAGCCTCGGCTATCACTTCCTTATGTCCGGTCGTGATGGTCAAGCGGATTAAGGCGTCCCTGTACATACCAGTTGTGGGAGTATGGGTTCGAGTCACTTCTGGGGTGTGAGTTTTCAGTTGTATATAGTCCTGGGGACCATTCAGGCTTGTTTGCATTTGTGTTCCTCACGTGTGCCCCAAAGAATGAGGTGATTTGATAAAATGCTATGCCCAAGATTACCATCCGAGTGCCGGCGGGGAAGTGGTTCATATAGCCTCGGCTATCACTTCCTTATGTCCGGTCGTGATGGTCAAGCGGATTAAGGCGTCCCTGTACATACCAGTTGTGGGAGTATGGGTTCGAGTCACTTCTGGGGTGTGAGTTTTCAGTTGTATATAGTCCTGGGGACCATTCAGGCTTGTTTGCATTTGTGTTCCTCACGTGTGCCCCAAAGAATGAGGTGATTTGATAAAATGCTATGCCCAAGATTACCATCCGAGTGCCGGCGGGGAAGTGGTTCATATAGCCTCGGCTATCACTTCCTTATGTCCGGTCGTGATGGTCAAGCGGATTAAGGCGTCCCTGTACATACCAGTTGTGGGAGTATGGGTTCGAGTCACTTCTGGGGTGTGAGTTTTCAGTTGTATATAGTCCTGGGGACCATTCAGGCTTGTTTGCATTTGTGTTCCTCACGTGTGCCCCAAAGAATGAGGTGATTTGATAAAATGCTATGCCCAAGATTACCATCCGAGTGCCGGCGGGGAAGTGGTTCATATAGCCTCGGCTATCACTTCCTTATGTCCGGTCGTGATGGTCAAGCGGATTAAGGCGTCCCTGTACATACCAGTTGTGGGAGTATGGGTTCGAGTCACTTCTGGGGTGTGAGTTTTCAGTTGTATATAGTCCTGGGGACCATTCAGGCTTGTTTGCATTTGTGTTCCTCACGTGTGCCCCAAAGAATGAGGTGATTTGATAAAATGCTATGCCCAAGATTACCATCCGAGTGCCGGCGGGGAAGTGGTTCATATAGCCTCGGCTATCACTTCCTTATGTCCGGTCGTGATGGTCAAGCGGATTAAGGCGTCCCTGTACATACCAGTTGTGGGAGTATGGGTTCGAGTCACTTCTGGGGTGTGAGTTTTCAGTTGTATATAGTCCTGGGGACCATTCAGGCTTGTTTGCATTTGTGTTCCTCACGTGTGCCCCAAAAAATGAGGTGATTTGATAAAATGCTATGCCCAAGATTACCATCCGAGTGCCGGCGGGGAAGTGGTTCATATAGCCTCGGCTATCACTTCCTTATGTCCGGTCGTGATGGTCAAGCGGATTAAGGCGTCCCTGTACATACCAGTTGTGGGAGTATGGGTTCGAGTCACTTCTGGGGTGTGAGTTTTCAGTTATATATATATATATATATTCCAATATTCTGTTTAATCATCTTGTTTCTCCATCTTGTACACCAGCCTTACTCACTCGAACTCACTTAATTGTATTTGCGTCGGATGACCTCTGGCTCTTGGAACCCGCCTCTCAATCTAGAACATATTTGGCACAGTTACATCTACACTTGACAGTCTGATGGGATTTCAAGCAAGATGCATTTTGGTGGTATTGGGTTGGTGTGGGTGAAACCGTCGGTGTTGATTACGGTGATGGTTGTAGTGGTTGTGGTGGTGGGAGTGTGGTAGTGTGGTTGTGGTCGTGGGAGTGATGTAGTGTGGTTGTGGTGGTGGGAGTGTGGTTGTGTGGTTGTGGTGGTGGGAATGATGTAGTGTGGTTGTGGTGGTGGGAGTGTGGTTGTGTGGTTGTGGTGGTGGGAGTGATGTAGTGTAGTTGTGGAGTGAGGTAGTGTGGTTGTGGTGGTGGGAGTGAGGTAGTGTGGTTGTGGTGGTGTATTGGAAGAGTGAAGTAGTATGGTTGCTTCCTTATTACGAAGATAATATCATTCATAATTGTTCCATTTAAACTCACATATACACAAATAAACACAGATTAAACTTCCCATGGCCGGGCGGGAACGCTGGCAGCAGCCGCCCCGGCCCCGCCAGACACGCGATACTGAAAGCAATCCCGAACAACCACGCCAACGTAATCATCTCCCTGATCAACAGTCTAGTTCCCCCAACTGACTCACCGTTTGGCAACGTCAGCCCTTCCTTGCTGCCCTCATCATCGACACCATCAGCGCCCCCCCCCCTCCCTCTATCATCACCATCACTACCATCCACTCCTGCCAGCCCCATCATCATCCACGCCAGCTCACTCGTCAGCCATAACATGTTCCTCGGGTGTCGACAACTGTATAGCAAACTCCCTGAGCGAGAGGTTGCGTGGCCTGGTGACCGGATTAAACATGTGACCCCTAAGGTCCATAACAGGGACCGTCTCCCACAACACATTGTGGACGCTCCTCTTCCTCCTCCTCCTCGCTGGGCTCGGATATCGTGAGCAATATGGCGTCGAAGACCACCATAACAGTGGAGCAAGATAGCCTCCTGCAGGCGTTTTGATATGAGCGTATCTAGTAAAATGTGGAAATCATTTCAAAATAATTCATCTTCACAGCCAACGGCCTCATCAACAAAGACCAAATGTTCATTCCATGCAGCAGCCAAACCCCTTCCCTCCCCTCTTTCCCTCTGGCTCGGCTCGTTCAAGCGGCGGTCAACCCAACCCCCCAGAAATGCATTCGTCAATTTTAACGTAATGAGTATTCAAACAAAATTTTTTCGATTACATACTTGAATGTGCTGGATAGTTACGACGAACTCTGGTTAATTTATGTGATAATGGTCTGTTGGCAATTACTGATATTTGCAGTACGTCGGTGAAGCATTTAGGGAGATGCGATTCGAGCAGAGGACGTGAGTGAAACACTGTTTGAGAAAAGTACATACGTCACCAAGGGAAGAAAGTACATACATCATCAGGGAAGAAAGTACATACGTCACCAAGGGAAGAAAGTACATACATCATCAGGGAAGAAAGTACATACGTCACCAAGGGAAGAAAGTACATACGTCATCAGGGAAGAAAGTACATACGTCACCAGGGAAGAAAGTACATACATCATCAGGGAAGAAAGTACATACGTCACCAAGGGAAGAAAGTACATACATCATCAGGGAAGAAAGTACATACGTCACCAAGGGAAGAAAGTACATACGTCATCAGGGAAGAAAGTACATACGTCACCAGGGAAGAAAGTACATACGTCACCAAGGGAAGAAAGTCCATACGTCACCAAGGGAAGAAAGTACATACGTCACCAAGGGAAGAAAGTACATACGTCACCAAGGGAAGAAAGTGCATACGTCACCAAGGGAAGAAAGTCCATACGTCACCAAGGGAAGAAAGTCCATACGTCACCAATGGAAGAAAGTCCATACGTCGCCAAGGGAAGGCATGGTGACCGATCTGTGGCCTGACTCAAGGCGAGACGTGACTCATATATGCCCTGAGACGGTAGGAAGAATGAGGTATGATTGATCGAGATTATTTTCTCGAAAACTTGAAACTCTGTAATTCAAGATGGAAACTGCCCTGAGGGTAACTGCATGATCAATAATATTATTACATACAATTGCAGGTAATTTACGTGGTATAAAAGTTAACTGTGATTACACTACCTAACAATATCTTTACCCCTGACTAGTGTTATTTCTTGATTGCTTATGGCTCCAGAGTATAGAGAATGGTTATTATTACTCACAACCTCTGCTTTGACCTTGGCCTCAAACAGCGTATGGGAGACGTCTTCAAGGTTACACGAAGGCCGGAGACTTGTTATTTAAGCTGTAACAGCTCTCGGCTTTAAGCTGTCTAAGACAAAACTCAAAGTAAAGCTTGTGGGGGAATAATAGCCATTTTCTGTACTCAAGAGGCATAAACATTTAGAAAATAGTACTCCATCACCAGTACTTTAATAGTAGTAAAATAGTACTTTGCATCACCAGGCAAAATTGGTGATGAATTTTGGTATATGTCATTGGAGGTCATTTTTGCAGTCACGGCGCAAAATACAAATTGAAATGATCCCAACACAGGTCAAAGATGTTGTGAACATACGACCACGTAAATCCTGGCAAGCGTAGGGAATTTGACCGGATAAACGGAAAACTATACTTGGAGTAAGTTTAATCATCTTCAATCAGTACAGGGCCACTGAGAACCATCTCCTCCCCATTGCTCCTGTCTGAGAAACTGCACATGTGACTTTAGTGAGCTGGTGTTCTACTGTAAGTCGACAGGTGCTTGAATGTCAGCCCTTCACTACAAGGGCTGAATGTCAGCCCTTGTAGTGAAGTGTTCGCTGCGGCAGACTGAGAACAAGGGAGGACCAACAACAGTACCCATACACGCCGTCGTGCCATGAATGCTTCACGTCAGTGGTTACAAGACAATCGACTTGAGAATGGTCCAGGACGGACCGAAACGTCGTCGTCCCTTCACCTTCTAGTGTGTGGTCTGGGTCAACATGCTTCACCTTGACGAGTGAGACAGTGATACGTCATGACCTAGTTGGAGTGGCTCTCTATGGTCCACTTACGTAACCACTTACGAAACCTGTACATCTTTCCTCAATCACGGCGACTGTGTTTACATTTCTTCAACAGTGCATGAGCTCCGAAACACTACCAGGTTGATAATAACAACAATAACCTTGGGTTGTGAAGTGTCCAAGCTCATAAACGGTTTAATAAATGTAAATAAAGCCATCATGATTAAGGGAAAGATGAAGAGGTTTCGTAACTGGATGCCTAAATGCCCGAGTCCTGGTTGTTGCAGATGCTGGGGGTGCAAAGAGCCCACGGCGAGGCTCGCTACACAGCCAGCATCACCACGGTAACAGATGCCACGATGGGCTGGAGATCTGAGGAGCCGGAGATGTGATGAAAAGAGAGATGAGAGGGTTGAGGAAGAGAGTGGTGAGAATAGAAGGAGATGAAAGATAAAGGTAGGGGGGGGATATGAGAGGGACGAGAGTGTTGAAGGGAAAAGGGTGATGGGAATACAAATAGATGGGAAGAGTAGAATAACGATGAGAGCAGAGAAACATGAGAGGAAAGGTAATGATGAGAGAGGAGAAGGATGAAGGAAGGGGAAAAGTGTTTATAAGAGGAGAAGAATACCCAACCAGGAAGAGGTAAAGGCTAGTGTTCAGACAGAACCCAGGGAGAGGGAAGAGAATGGGACAAAGAGGAGGCAAATGAGAGGGGATGAGAAAGGGAGAGTGGAGTGCATGAGGGATTTAAACGATTATAAATAGACAGATCCACGAACGATAACGACAGATAGCTGTGTCCTGAAACCGTCAGTTGCCCGCACTGTTTTCTTGCTGCCAGCTCAAACAGGCACTACGGGCTCGCCATAGTCCGTGCTACTTGGAACTTTTAGTTCCCAGTAGCTGAATCTTAAATAACAACAACAGCTCAAACAGAATACACAATACAACGAGAAATACACAGAATACAACGAGAAACCCAAAATACAACAATACACAGAATACGGGAATATCTTCACAATAATTTCATACATAATTACATACATGGGTGTGAAGAGATATTAAATGCAAACAATGTATTACAGACAGGTGGAGGAGCCTGCGTTACAGAGAGGGAGACGCGCGCAATAGTTCGTTTGTGGATACAGAAGCGGATTAATAGTTCGTGGAAGGCCAGAGGATTATGTGAGGATTATGCCCTATGTACATCCCTTGACATATATTGTTCCGGCTTTGTTGATTGTTAAATTACTATGAGTGTATAATTTCAGGCGCGCGTGTGTGTGTGTATTCACATAGTTGTGTTTGCGGGGGTTGAGCTTTGCTCTTTCGGCCCGCCTCTCAACTGTCAATCAACTGTTTACTAACTACACTAACTACTTTTTTCTTTTCTTTTTTTTCACACCACACACACACACACACACCCCAGGAAGCAGCCCGTGACAGCTGACTAACTCCCAGGTACCTATTTACTGCTAGGTAACAGGGGCATTCAGGGTGAAAGAAACTTTGCCCATTTGTTTCTGCCTCGTGCGGGAATCGAACCCGCGCCACAGAATTACGAGTCCTGCGCGCTATCCACCAGGCTACGAGGCCCCTTCAGTTGTTCAAACTGTGTGTGTGTGTGTGTGTGTGTGTGTGTCTCTCTCTCTCTCTCTCTTCTTTCCCCTGCGTTCACTCCCTCTTTCCTTATTCTCTCTCTTCTTCATCCATCTCTCTTTCATCCCTCCCTGTCTCCTCGTTCACTCCCAATGCCTCTTTCTTTTCTCTCACTACCTCTCACCTCTCTCCCCCTCCCTCTGCTTCCTCACTCTCCTAACTCATCGTCTAGACAGGGTCTTTTATAAGTTTTTTATGGGAGAGTGATTGCAGTACTAGGCTCCCCTTCCCTCTCCCTCCCATGCCTTCAGCCTCCTCTTCCTCATCTCCCACCCTTCCATCACTCCTTACTCTCACAGTCTCTCTCGTCAAGCCCTCGGCACAGCTGAGCTTGGTCGGCTGACAGCACACTCATGGAACATGTGTAGAGTGTTACCGGTTCCTCACTCATACTCTCATCGGAAGAGCGAGTCCAAGGTCCTCCCCAAAGAGTGGGTAGGACATTGAGTGCGCTACTGAACGGCCAGCGATGGCGTCAGTTATCACGGCAACAGCCAACGAACCCCAAGATGAGTGTGCCACAATCATGGCCACCAAGACTGAGAATTGATCATATAAAAAAAGCGTAAAGGAGAATATTGTGAGTCTTCAGTCTCATAAAGCTTCATGTAAGAGTTAGAATAACTGAGAAGCATGAATCGCAACACAGGAAGACGCAGAGGTCCCGGTGTGTGGCGTTGTGGAGCTGGTGTAACATGATGGTGTTCTATGGTCCTCAGGAGCTACACAAGGTACCGAGTAAGGCACACAACATACAGAAGCAGGCGATAAGTCACAATAACGTGGCTAAAGTAAGTTGACCAGACCACACACTAGACGGTGAAGGGACGACGACGATTCTGTCCGTCCTGGACCATTCTGAAGTCGACTTGAGAATGGTCCAGGACGGACCGAAACGTCGTCGTCTCTTCACCTTCTAGGTATGTAGTCTGGTCAACAAGGTTGACGAACTATATCACCTGTTGTTCAAACTTAACTCCCCGACCCTGTCCCCCCAAGCCTCTCCTAGATATAAATATTTCTAGTCCGATCATTTCCCAGTTGCTTGACACATAATCCCACAGACGACAATCCGGACGTACGTCACCATAGTAACGGTAAAAATGATGTTGTCGAGACAGCTGGTCAAAGCTGCAATTACGCCATTAAAAACGCACCCGCTAACAGGCGGGGAGTTCACATTTTTGACGGAATTATATTTTTCACTTGTTTAGACTTTTAACTGGAACCGACTTATTAATTCGACGACGCTGTTGGGAACTTTTTTGCGCGCAGGGGGCTGCGCGCCCTTTTATTTATAATTCTTCTCTTATTACTATTCCTGGTTCCGTTTAGATGCAGTATTTTGATAATTCAATAATGTTTGCCAACTCAGTATCATATTTATCCTAGGAATTATGCATATTATTGTCGATTATTATTTTAACCTCTTTAATTAAAGTTTAGATGTGCTGTATGTAAACTGTTTACCACAGTAACATGGATACCTTGAGGTTCTTCCGGGGCTTAGCGTCCCCGCGGCCCGGTCGTCGACCAGGCCTCCTGGACAGGAATTAGGCCTACTAATTAAATAATTAGCAATAACAATGGCTAATAACATGTCATTCACCTGGGTACTGGGAGCCTCGAACACCCGACCTCCAGCACGGGAGGCAGTCGCTCCATCAACTGTGCTACTGAGGTGCCATGGAATCCTTCCCGTTTCAGGCTAGCTCAGTGGCGCAGTTGATAGAGCGACTGTCTCCCGCGCTGGAGGTCGGGTGTTCGAGGCTCCCAGTGCCCAGGTGAATGAAATGTTATTATCCATGTTAGTGTGGTAAACAGTTTACATACAGCACATCTAAACATCAATCAGAGAGGTTAAAATAATCGACAATAATATGTGTAATTCCTAGAATTATTGAATTATTGATTAATTAATTAATTAATTAATTAATTAATCAGCATTAATTCATTATAGCATTAATTCATTATTGAATTATCAAAATAGTACATCTAAGCGGAATCCAGGAATAGCAATAAAAGAAGAATTATAAATAAAAGAAAATAGTAATTGGCAAATATAGTCAACATAAAAATATATTGTCAAAAACTAAGAATAAAATCTTTAAGCAAAGTTTAATTTTTTTTCAATAATTAACAATAAATTAAATCTATACATCTGAAAAAAATGTTTGTGTCCAAAATCGGAAGCCAGACTCTCCAATATGACACATGGGTGGAATGGCTCTATCATAGGCCAGTCCGGGTCGGCCCCAGTAGTGCCCTCCTTTAAGATGAATCAGCTCCTATTCCAATTCCCAGCGACTCCCAGCTCTTTATAACATCCCAACTTATACACAGTTAAAAAACGTTGTTGTTATGTTCTTACAACATTGCATGAAAGTAAACACTGTAAAAATAACATTGTGATTGCATTGCGAGTTTTTTGAGATTGCATGTTCTGTGGGAGACAAGAGAGAGATGGGAGAAGAGGAGGGAGAGTGGAATGGAATAGGGAAGGATGAGGGGGAATTGAGAAGAGGGGAGATAGGGGGGAGGGAAGAGAAAAGAGGGAGTGGGGGGGGGATAAGGGCACTGCCAGGTACACATCTAGTAAATATATAGATCAAACTAAAACCCATACAATTAAAAATTCCCTCTATATAAAATATATATAACATTTATTCGGTAATATAATTAATGATTGTGATTAATAGCAGACACATTCACGTCACACAGATTACACAATTCAATTTGATTTAATATTTAGTTTAAAAGCTTGTTGATATTTATTCAGACTTACAGAGCATAAAGATATATAATGTGAATAAATTGCTGAAATTAATCATTATGAAACTCAAATGTCCATAATAAAAAATAATCTAGTTACAATGATACGAGCTCTAATATTCAGATTATTTGGTTTTTAATTTGAAATGCACAAAATTTTTCATATTATATGTTATAAAAAAGAAGCAAAATTACATTCAGTTGGGAATCCCACCGCTGCCACCAATGAAGAATGACCAATTATGGCAAAATATATATATAAATTTGCCTATAAGTTCTGGATGTTCCCAGCTGTCCTACATACAGGACAGAGGAACATACAGCTATACTAGACAGACCAACAGTTAGTACTGTGCAGTGCTATACAACCTCACAGTAAACGCTGCTTGGTATATAAATATGTATCATCTAGGCAGTTTCATGATGCTTGTCTTTTAGTCAGTAATGCCATTGTTTGGTTATTTGAGATGTTAATGCTGTAGGTGCTTTTGTTGTGTTCCTATTGTTGGGGTGGAGGTGATGTTATTGTTGGGGTGGAGGTGATGTTATTTTGGGGATGGAGGTGATGTTATGGTTAGAGTGATGTTATGGTTGAAGTCAGAAGTGATGTTAGAGTTGGTGCTGCGATTATTATTGCTGTTATAGGTGAGAATAATGCTGTTGAAGGTGAGTTGATATTGCTGATAATATTGTTGCTGGGATGTGGGTCATGTTAATTTCGGAGATAATGATTCCGTTAGTGTTGGAGAAGCAGTAGTTAGCGGTGACAGTAATGATGTTGTCTCTTCCAATTATTTCTGCTTTGTGTCTTCTGCTATTAATTATATATTCTGCTCTCTTTGTTTTGCTATCGTTTGTGTGATATAGATGAAAGGGTGGTTAGTGTTTACTACAAAGACATCAACACGGGCAATGAACCCAGATGGAGTTCAGACAAGACTCAAAACAACAGACTCTGACAATAGAAGCCTCAATCAGCCTCACACAAAATACTCTGACAGTCTCGCTCTTGTACTGTCCAACACGACACACACTGACAGTGGAGCTCTTGTACTGTCCAACACGACACCAACACGACACACACTGACAGTGGAGCTCTTGTACTGTCCAACACGACACCAACACGACACACACACACTGACAGTGGAGCTCTTGTACTGTCCAACACGACACACACACACTGACAGTGGAGCTCTTGTACTGTCCAACACGACACACACACTGACTGTGGAGCTCCCACACTGAACGACACGACTCACACAGTAGTTCCACGGGATCTTTTTGACACCCACTAATGGTTATCCTGCGTGTACCTAACATGTCTCTTTCAGGACATTTAAGCTATCATGTCGAGTGCGACCAGACGGCTATCATGTCGAGTGCGACCAGACGGCTATCATGTCGAGTGCGACCAGACGGCTATCATACCGTGTGCGACTAGACGGCTATCATGTCGAATGCGATTAGACGGCTATCATGTCAAGTGCAACCAGACGGCTATCATACCGTGTGCGACCAGACGGCTATCATGTCGAATGCGATTAGACGGCTATCATGCCGTGTGCGACCAGACATAGAGATGTACTCTCCCTGACCAATCCGCTAGGCGGCTAGGGTTAAACCCATGATCACAGAAAACTGTTTTAGGACTGCGATGGTCTGTGATGATAGCTATCTTCATATTGTTCTTATATATATATATATATGTGTGTGTGTGTGTGTGTGTGTGTGTGTGTGTGTGTGTGTGTGTGTGTGTGTGTGTGTGTGTGTGTGTGGAGAGAGATTTCTTATACTTTGTTTTCCTTTTATCTTACAGAACCTGAGGAGATGCTTACCAATGGTGTGTGAGATCACCACTAGTCGTCCCTACCAGTGGTGTGTGAGCTTACGACGCAACACAAAACCGTTTTACCAATGGTATTGACTATTTACTTCCATGTGGTGTCAGCCACATCCTTCCCTGCCAGTGGTGTGAGTGTGTCACATCACCAACCCTCCATATCAGTGATGTGACCTTATGGCAGCGTCACATTCCGTGACAGTGGTGTGACCTCGTCCCTACACTCCCCGGCCCCCCCCCCCTGGATGTACTTTAGGCTTGCGATAAGACACTTACAAAAGCACTATACCGCAAATCTTAAATATATATTTTGTAGACCAGATCACACACTAGAAAGTGAAGGGACGACGACGTTTCGGTCCGTCCTGGACCATTCACAATCGACTTGAGAATGGTCCAAGACGGACCGAAACGTCGTCGTCCCTTCACTTTCTAGTGTGTGGTCTAGTCAACATACTTCAGCCATGTTACTCATCGCCTGCATATATTTTGTAAACACTTACAGATACATTCTTGAAAACTAACCTATAAATTATCTAAAATATAAATCAGGAAATAATATCTCTGGAAATAATACTGGAATTTTCTTACGAAAAAGACTTGGAATTTTTAGAGGAAAAATATTGAAATTATTTTACGAAATTTCTTAAATATTTTAGGGAAAAAAAGTTAATAATACTGCAAATCCTATACTGTTAGTATTACGAATATAATACATATGGGAATACTAGGTATATACCAGAAATATTCAAAAATTTGTACATACCCAACGAGATTCTCTGGAAATATAACATTTGATATATTCCCTTGGATTACTTTTGAATTAGCATTGGAATATATATCACTTGAAATAACTCCGGGGAATCACAATGAAACCAGTCCTAGAAATAACAATAACAGTGCGCGCACATGCACACACCACACACACACACACACACACACACACACACACACACACACACACACACACACACACACACACACACACACACACACGCACGCACATAACAAGTTTGTCAAGATGAGTGGTTAAGAGGGAACCAATTATGACGACTGTTGCAGTGCCGTGAAAGGGCTTAGTGATTGGGACAGAGAATCACAGAAGATCAAGCAAGGACACGAATACACGAACAAAACGTGTTTGAAAACAAGCCTTACATTCCTACCAATGCTATTAGTAATTGAAGACTTCATCCTCGGACAAGTTGACTAACAATGAATCCCAGAATGGGACAAGAAACATGAAGAGCGAAGCTGGTTGAAGCAGTAGAGAGACACGAGCATGCCGGAGGATGAGGAAGGGACAAAAATAAGTAAGAACAATTAACAAAAGCCAGACCTGATCTTCACAAAGGGACGGACTTTGTTAAGAGTTATACAAGACAAGAAAACGGGCTCCAGCGACCACTGTTTATGAGTCTCTTATTATGTTGTTGTAATGAAAGCTGCAGAGATAGTGAGAGATAAGGAGAGAGAGAGAGGCTCGTGTATATACAGGAGACTACCAGTAGTTCAGACACTTCTTATATATATATATATATATATATATATATATATATATATATATATATATATATATATATATATATATATATATATATATATATATATGTCGTACCTAGTAGCCAGAACGCACTTCTCGTCCTACTATGCAAGGCCCGATTTGCCTAATAAGCCAAGTTTTAATGAATTAAAGTTTTTTCGACAACCTAACCTACCTAACCTAACCTAACCTAACTTTTTCGGCTACCTAACCTAACCTAACCTATAAAGATAGGTTAGGTTAGGTTAGGTAGGGTTTTTTAGGTTCGGTCATATATCTACGTTATTTTTAACTCCAATAAAATAAAATTGACCTCATACATAATGAAATGGGTAGTTTTATCATTTCATAAGAAAAAAATTAGAGAAAATATATTAATTCAGGAAAACTTGGCTTATTAGGCAAATCGGGCCTTGCATAGTAGGCCGAGAAGTGCATTCTGGCTACTAGGTACGACATATATATATATATATATATATATATATATATATATATATATATATATATATATATATATATACGTGTAATTTATATTATTATGATCATTCAAATGTCACTGTTATTATTATTGAGGAAGCCATTATATATATATATATACTGACTGTTGTAACATAATACACTTAGTGTCATTATAATCAAGGCTATTTCCCCGTTCCCAGCGGGTCGGGTGTGGTGGAAGTTAGATAACTACACATAGATGTTAAATGTTGTTTAACAATTTACTGAACATGTAAAAATATGTAAATTTGTTGAGAATTGTAATGTTTATATGTGTACATGTATGAATATATATATATATATATATATATATATATATATATATATATATATATATATATATATATATATATATATATATATATATATATATATATATATATAGTGTTTATAAAGAGTTGCTGTGTTACAAAGTCCATCTTAGGAATGCTAAATGTTGTGTAAAAATATATATATATATATACATATATATATATATATGTAAAAATATAAAAGTAAATAAAATTCTGTGAAAATAATTTGTTTTGGATCGGACAAGCCTTTGTACCTAGTAGCATTCGGGAATTGAACTCAAACCTGCCTAGTGCAACAGCCTGAAAGGAGGCTGCAGCACTAGCAACCAGCTTACGATAGTAATTACAGTAACAACCAGGCCAACTTACTATTTTTTCCTATACACTAAATACAGTATTACAAATTCAAAATAAAATTTTCCAGTTTTAACAGCGCTCACTAACCCGTCCTCTCGAATAGTACAGAACGTCGCATTTTGAACTATAAATTCCCTAAAAAAAAAAAAAATAAGTGCTAAAAATCATAACGGTTTGCTAAAATTGAGGTGATGTTGGGAGTTGTTACCACTTGGAGTTGGGTAGTAAGAGTACTACTTAAAACAAAGTTGTACTTTAGCTTGCAATTCTTTTTACCATGTCGTGACGTAGTCGACTCGAGCGTTGTCTGGGAACCCTCCCTACGCATAGGTTCGAACCCTTATCACAGCTCATGTGGATTTGTTCATTCTTACATCACGTTAATGTGGTTTCTGTGTGTAGTATAATCCTTCACCAGCAGAAGAATACGTGAACAAACTAAGTTCTCCAGCTGGCTCTAAATACAACCAATGTGAGACCAACTCCCAAGTTTGATTGTTGCCGCCGAAGGCGGCTAGTTTATTGTGCACCCCATACTCATCCTGTGAGCGGTAGCGCAAAAGCATTACAGAGGGCACAAAAGGTCTTTATCAGACCTCATTTTAGATTATTACATAAACAATTTCATCTATCCTTCACACCTTATAGTTAAAATGTCAGCTAGTTACAGAGAAAGTGCTATTACAAGAGCTACATATTTACAGTAAGTCATCATACATTAATGGTAGGTCTTATCGCTAATACATAATAGTTTGACCAATGGGGATATTACAGAGTCATAGGGGAGCTTCTGTTTATTATTAGTCTTCACAATACACTACTTGTTTCTGAATCTCATATGTCGTTCATCTATTGGAAGCGAAATGTGGGTACAGTGCAGCAACGTCCTGGAATCCTAAACTTCTAAAAAAAACTACAAAGTTGAAAAAGTGGAGACAAAGGGGGCGAGGAGCTGAGTACGCTCGGCCGCCAGAGACATGATAACAGTACACAGTACACAACTAGAGACATGATAACAGTACACAAGACAAGGAGTACTGGAAGTAGACACAGACACGGCCACATGAGACACGGTCGGACAGGAAGCCACTGACAAAGGCTAGAGACACAGATGAAAAAGAAACATCTTAGGAAGCACTACAATTTCTCCAAAGAATCCCACCATATATAATGGACAACGAGAAAGAGACTGTAAAACTGAATTCAATAAGAACCTTCTGATGAAAATGCGACGTGAAATATGACGAATGAGAGTCATTGCAATAACATGGCCAGCAGCTGCAAAGTCGGGACTTGGGAACTAAAGCTCAACCCTGCAAACATAAATCTTGTTGAGTAGACACTGACGAGCCCTACATTACGAAACCTCATAATCCACAACCACTTACAGAGAGCTAAACAGGCAGAGAGGCATTCAGCACTATTTGGTTTAGGATATATATACATAACCCATGTTAGATACGCTCCAGGAAAGCCAAGATTGGAAACATGATAAAAGAAAAATTACACAATTGATAGACTGGAAAAAAAATGAAATATGTGAAATAAATAGAGCGAGAGAGTAGAGCAGGGAAGCTGGGGACTGATGAGCCACAGGGACCTGGAAAGTGACCCTTTAATGTGCGAATAATATAACAGTGGAATGAACTACTCGGGGATGGAGCAGAATCCAAGTCAATCCACAATTTTAAATGTGGGAGGAGATGTCCTCCATCATGAGTCCTGACATTTAATGACCGACATATGAAAAGTTGGAGTCCAAGATCTAAAACTGCAACCTGAACACACACACACACACACACACACACACACACACACACACACACACACACACACACACACACACACACACACACACACACACACGCACACACACACACACACACACACACAGCAACACTTTTTGTGTGCCGTAGGGCAGCGCTGGCCCTGACAGGCAACAACGCTCTCAATTACATGGTTCGGTGTTGCAGTCGTCCGTGTGTGCTTGTTGACGCTGGCTCTCCCGTCCCATGGGGACAAAACTCACAAAGAGAATATTTCTCGAAGCGAGTGATTGAGTGATTGTGTGCTCGCATCCTTTATTTTGACTACAGCTCGTTATAGAGTTAAATTACATTGTGCATCAAGAGCGGAAAATACTGCAAGAGGGAAAAAATATATCAAATATCGAAATAAAGTTAAACAGACGATTGTCGAAGGCCTGGAGACTATTTTTTTTCATTTTGAGCTTGAAAAGTACAGCAGTGTTGTTTCATAGTTATTTCATTACTTGAGTTATCTATATTATAACTTATCAGGAATTAGCGGTGTATAGTTAGCCAACCCGTATGAGGGAGGAACTGGTCAGGTGTTGACCAGACCACACGCTAGAAGGTGAAGGGACGACGACGTTTCGGTCCGTCCTGGACCATTCTCAAGACAATCGACTTGAGAATGGTCTAGGACGGACCGAAACGTCGTCGTCCCTTCACCTCCTAGTGTGTGGTCCTGGTCAACATACTTTAGCCACGTTATTGAGACTCATCGCCTGCAACTGGTCAGGTGTCGAGGTTGGCCGTAGTTCATGCCTCAAGATCTATCTGACGTAACAGGGGTTGATGCTGAGGCGCTCAGTGCTGACTCAGTGATAAACAGACAGTATCTACAAGCAGCTGATGCAAGTCGATGATAACGAAGCCATTTTTGAGGAGGACGACCGTTCTTGAAAGCACAAGTCATGGAAGTAGCCTCAAAATATAGAATGAAAAGATCTTTGCTGCAGTGAGGTCATTTGTACTGATAAAAACCAACTGGGTTTGTGGATTATGACCGTGTAGTTAGCGCCGTTGGTTCATAAGCGATTATTACCAGAATTATATAAAATTAGATTTTACAGTTGTTAATCAAATACAATTTTCCGTGTTAATTTAAATGATGACTTCTACAAAAAAACATTTAATACACACACACACACACACACACACACACACACACACACACACACACACACACACACACACACACACACACACACACACACACACACACAGAAAAATATACATTGTTACATGCACAGATGTAGCTATACGGTACAGAATTTTGCTGAAACTTTAACGTTCATATTTTTATTCTGGCCATTAACTAATTGATTCAATTGTGCTGTCCGTTGGCAACCACGTCTCTCTGGCAACCCGCTGGCACGCTCGCTCCCTCACACATCACACTCACTATTTTTTGACTCATACACTCACTCTCTCCCTGACTCACTCATTTCCTCAATCAAATTACTCAATCATTGAGTTAGTGGGACTAGTTCCAAATCTGCACAGGGGAAAATAACGTCACATGAGACCATGAGGCATGGCATGGCAGGAAGTGCAAAATGCCCCAGTTGAAAAGGAGAGGTACAACAGGCGCCCTAAGAGAGAGAACTATCAGTATCAAGGCATTTCAACTCTCCCTCTAAGCATAAGGGTATAACTAGCTGACCTCTGTCGGTGTTCGAGAGAGTAATTGATAAACACCTCTAAAGGATCCCTGATCAACCGGGTTGCGGTTCATACGTCAGACTGCGAGCAGCAGGGTCTAACAGCCTGGTTGACTAGACCACCAACCAGGAAGCCAGGTCGGAAACCGGGCCGCGGGGACGTTGAACATGGGAACCAACACAAGCTTGTGACAAGGTAAGCCACTGGGTCACCTGTTCATTAACACTCCTTCCTTTTCTCTCTCTCCATCTTCCCTCCCCCCCCCCCCCCGGCCCTTCCCTCCCTCTGCTCTCTCTCCCTCTGTTATTCTCTCCATCCCACTATATCCTGCCCATCTTCCTAATCTGATCCCTTTCCCTAACACTTCCTTCCCTCCCACACCCTCCTTCACCTCTATGTTCTACCCATTCAGCTCTATCCTTCATCCCTCCCTCCCACAACCTCCCCCCCCCTCCCACAACCTCCCATACCAACATATGTTAAATACGTAGCAGCAACTCTCCGGGCGAGGGGGGCAATATAAGGCAGACCCTCACGTCGTCCAGGATACGCCAATCTGGCCTCGCCGCACCCCCGCCACAAGGGCCAGAATGGGCCGCTACAAGTCCCTCCCCATGAATAAAAGAGCATTAAATCCTGCTGGCCGTGATATCCTCCCCGGGTAAATTAGTCCAGGGAGTAAAGACCATCTTCGACGGTTCCCGCGCTCTCCGCCCCTCCGCGCCCACCTGGCCCATGAGGGGAAATTTGATGAATGTGTTTTTCCCCCGCGGCTTAATTCCCGCCATGTAATTTTTGAAGGTGGTGATGGCTAGGGAGGGGGGAGGGAGGTATGGGTTGGGGGGTGGAGGGGGGGAAGAGGGGTTATTGGGGGTCTGGATGATTGGAATTTGGGTGATATGTTTCTCGTGACTTTGTGATTTCTATATTTCCCCTCTCTCTCTCTCACACTCTCTATCTCTCTCCCTCTCTCACACTCTCTGTCTCTCTCCCTCGTCTCTCTCTCTCTCCTCTACAACGTGCCTCTGACGCATGGGAGGAGAGCACAAAGGTTAGGAGTCACAGAACAGGGACAGAGGAAGGGGCAGAGGTTGGCGGGAAACACAGTCATGCACCGCAGGAGTGGCTTGGGATTCGTAGTCCTAAGGTTCCGGGTTCGATCCCCGATGGCGGAAACAAATGGACAGAGTTTCTTTCACTCTGATGCCCCCCTGTTCGTCTAGCAGTAAATAGGTAACCTGGGAGTTAGACAGCTGCTACGGGCTGCTTCATGGGGGTGTGTAACAAAAGGGAAGGCCTAGTCGAGGACCGGGCCACGGGGACGCTAAGCCCCGAAATCAACTCAAGATAACCTCATCCTTCAAACGTTACAGCACTTCCTTTGCTTATCAGTACTTACCTATCAGTGTGGCCGGGGTAGCGATGTTCAGCTCCTGGTTACCGGCCTTCGACCTGCTGCACGTCAACGACTCGAACTTCCGTCCAATGGTAAACAATGGACCGTTGTACCCTAAACAATTTCTGTTTTGTTCTGTTGATACAGAGTGGCGCGCTGGAGAGTGGAGCGGTCAGTAAACAATAAACTAACCTGACCTAGCAGTAAATAAGTCATATTTATGAATAAACTGTTTTAATATACGCCAGTTTACGTCTAATT
Source organism: Procambarus clarkii (assembly GCF_040958095.1). Taxonomy (NCBI): domain Eukaryota; kingdom Metazoa; phylum Arthropoda; class Malacostraca; order Decapoda; family Cambaridae; genus Procambarus; species Procambarus clarkii. Next base: position 13,229,293 of record NC_091190.1, on the reverse strand, counting down.
TAGAATATTTACATTGTTGAAATGTACAAAGTTCATTTAGTTGCTTTCTTTATCTTGCCACAGAAGTTGACTGGTGACTGTAAAAATGGTGACCGTTGCCCTCCAAAATATTGACTGTTTCCCTCCAAAATGGTGATTTGCGAAAGAGCAGACACGGAAGATGGTGACCAGCGAGAGACAATGGTCAGTATCAAACACCTGACTTGAACAGCAGGGAAATCAGAGCTAACAACATGTATAGAGAAAATTGCTATCAATCGCCTAAGATCACTAGACTTACAAGCTGAAAATGGACTGTATGGAAGTGTAGCATATAATGTTATACTGCCCAGCACAGAAATAGAGAAGATTTAGACCTCACAACAAATTATGGTAGAGAATGAGAGCCCAGAGTCACATAAGATAACATTCCCATTTTTTCTTATAATAAATGCATATGTGATGCCCAGGATCAGTATCTATTCTCTATGAAAAGGGAAAGACTTACACACACACTTGCTAACCATTACTAAACACCTTGTTGGCTTAACTCCGGGTTTGACAGTGAGAGAATGCGAGGTATGTGTCCTTACTCCTGGTAATGATGACACATACAGGTGCAGCACCTGTGTGTGTCATCACTCCTGGTAGTGATGACACATACCGCTGCAGCATCAACTTCTCCACTTCAGCTTAAAATCAATAGTTAGCAATTAAAGACAAATAAAATAATAATAATATATTTTTTCTCCTAGATATAGCCTTGTGGTGGTGGTGAACGTAGTTCCCTGTGGACGAGCAGAGAGTTCGAGTCTCTGGCAATGTTTGAGAGCAGAATTCAGATCCTTCACACATTCAAAACATAACGCGTTTTATTTTTTTTTAAACATTTTTCAATTTATTTTATTCCTAAAGCTTAGATTTTTTAGTAAGAGTTTGAGTTTTATTTTTAAACATTCGGATAAGAGATATTTTATTTAAATCGTGCTCGACTACGCGATACAAAATATTGTAGTTCTGGCAAGTGGTTAATTAAAAAAAATAATTTTGTTACGAAAGCGAAAAACACAATAGGATTAAGTACAAGTTATTGTAAAGTATATATAAAGTAAGTTAAGTAATTAAAGAGGATAGGACTAATTTTGTTCATTTATTATACGTCGCCATATTCATCTCCTGGGGGGGGGGGTAGAGGACCCCATACCCATCTTGTGGGCGGTAGTGGACCCCATACCCATCTTGTGGGCGGTAGTGGACCCCATACCCATCTCCTGGACGGTAGTGGAAAAGGTTTCAGAGGCACATAATGGGCTCAGGAGCTGACTCCCCCACAAGGAAAAAGAGTGATATGGTCCAGAGTTCACATGACTCCATTTTTGTTGGAAAATTCAAAATCAAAAAACTTCCTTTTTGATATTTTACAGCCTGATTTTTGCCAGTGTTTAGCCAATTTTTATACAATTTCCAAACAATACACAAAAACAGGTTTTTTCAAAGTTATGTAAAGCTAAACAACTTATTTTTTTATGCTACATATTTTGTTATAAAATTTAAAAATATATTCATGATTAGTCTTTTTTTTAAATATAAAAATATATTAATGCATTTTTGTAATAACTATATAGAACGTCTTTTGGTCTTTACAACCACACCAAAAAATGACTTTGAAAAAAGATTTTAAACCGTAAACAAAATAATACCTAGACATTCATATCGAAGTGGAGTTTAGGGGGATAAAAAAAAAATTGGTCGTAGAATACATCCTCTAAAGGTTCTAAAAAACAAATAATAAATATAAAAATGTGTTCACATGATCTCGAGTGAACACTGAACCCTCTGAACGCGAACCTTTTGCTTCACCATAGGTAAGAAGACTTCTGTTTCAGTCTCCAAGTCATCGTATATAATAATAAGACTCAACTTTACTCATTTTAACACATTATTGCAAGACTTTCTACAAATACCACGAAATAAACATCATTAAATCATTAAAATATCTCATTCAAAATGAATAATAAACATAACTAGGTTTGCCCAGTTTGCTAAGTTATGAGTTGAACTGAACGCATTCATCACGGAATACTAAATGATTGTTGAATAATTAATTTTTTAAGGGGATTAGGATAATTTGGTAATAAAAGTGCAGTGAGCGGTATCGCTAAGGGCCTGGTTCCCTCGTTATCACCAATTAACTGCCTCAAAGCTCGTTACTAAACTTTGTTCAGTGGTGAAGACGACGAGGTCATTAGGACCGAGGCGCTCCCTAGGGACTCAAGACCACCTGCCGTCTCTCTGTCACTTAACTGTCTTATTCCCCCAATCTTACATTCAAATACATAAATCTTACAGTTATATGTATATATCTTAGTTATATGTATAAATCTTACAGTTTTATACATAAATCTTACAGTTGTATGTATAAATTTTACAGTTTTATACATAAATCTTACAGTTGTATGTATAAATCTTACAGTTATATACATAAATCTTACAGTTGTATGTATAAATCTTACAGTTTTATACATAAATCTTAGTTATATGTATAAATCTTACAGTTTTATACATAAATCTTACAGTTATATACATGGCTCTAAGCTCTCTCAGTGGCTAGTGAGTTAAGCTAGTTCAATGTTCATGAATTGTAATTTAAACATGAATTTTCAAGCTGCATTTCATGAATACGTTTGATTTTTAAACTACGTGAACTTTAAAAATAAGTTCATCCTTTCTCTCTCTCTCTCACGCACTCTTTATTATTTCCCTCTTACTCTATAGCGTTGGGCACGTTGGAAAGGAATGATTGGGCACCATTCTTTTCCCCCGTCCAATCCCAAATCCTTATCCTGAACCCTTCCCAGTGCTATATAGTCGTAATGGCTTGGTGCTTACCCCCTGATAATTCCCTCTATAACGTTCTCTCCTTTCCTCTCTCTTTTCCTCTCTTGCTCTTTCTCACGCTCTTTATATTGCTCTCTTTTACAGATAGACTGACGTTGATCAACCTGTCATCTGCAATAATACATCGCATTTTGACGTCAAAGTCCCCCCAACGGAACAAAATATGATGTACTATCATTCATAGCGGATCACAAACAAGCACGTTTTCTATACATGAATCGCTCGGTTCGGTTAGGTTCGGGTGTGTGAATACACCATTTTATGTCCGTTGCGGCAACTTGGGAGGCCGGCCTGCTATGGGATCAAGACCAGGCTCACTGCTTTCCTGTTTTACGGAGCGACAATTTTCATATTTTTCCACTATTTAGGGAGCCGGTCGGCCGAGCGAACAGCACGCTGGACTTGTGATCCTGTGGTCCTGGGTTCGATCCCAGGCGCCGGCGAGAAACAATGGGCAGAGTTTCTTTCACCCTATGCCCCTGTTACCTAGC